>NC_070596.1:819299-1011799 GCF_027409825.1 Scomber japonicus
GTTCAAAGTTAGACTTAAACACCTAATCTAGAACTACAACAATGGTACTGGGCTGGAACAACTAAAATGACTAGAGATAGCACTAGATGCATTAGGACTAGAACACAAAAAAGGGCTAGAGCTAGACAAACTAAAAGTACTACCCCATTGTTCACTCATTCAGTCTTATCTGTATGATTGACAGACAGCCAGTAAACGTTTGCAGTGAGTCAAGATTTCGGACTCTGAAGATTCATTGCTATTTTTTGTCATCAATGACCGATGTGCAGTCACACAACGGTCGGTTTTCCATAAAATGAAGTGCCTTGCATTGCGTACACTTGGAATTTTTAATGGGGTTTTAATGGATACATTTCCCTTTCAGAATTCCACTAAAGTTAAATATAGTGCTCTAGATAATAAATTGCAGACACAGCCCTTGAGCTAACATAGAAGTAGTTTGCCTGGAGCTACAACAATGAGAACTCCTTGAGATGGAAGAACTTTGATGCCTAGAGCTAGAACAGCTAGAAGAGCCCTCTGGAATTTGCTCATTTCGACAAGTTTTTTCACATCAACACAATGTTGACTTAATGTCTCAATAGTAAATAGAAATTTCACAAAAGTTGAATAACTGCAGAAACACTCAGAACATGCATTTCCAACTGTGTAAGCTTAAAATGTACAGTATGTGCAATGCTTCAAACCAGTACATTTTCCTCATTTTATCTGATCATTGCATCATTTCCACACAAATATATTTAGCTGATGTAAGTCCATCTCGTGTTTACATTATCAAAGCTTTTTTTAATGTAATTCATCATCTTTTATATCCTCCAGTCACAGCAGAACCCGAGGATAATGATGCCAGCTAATCAGCTGACTGGTCCAACATTTTGGCCCAGAGTCAGATATCTCAATAACTGTCAACTGTAGACGTGTAATATTTAAAATGATTTATTGTAGAGATCCTCATATTTTCTCTGGTCCATTATACCTCCCTTTCTCCTTCATTTATTCCATTAGTAACACCTTACACTTTCCACTTTTCTTTCTTCTTACTTTCCTCATCCTCTGTCATTTCATTGTTTAACCTTTCCTCTCTCTGTTCTGTTATTTCTTCCCTCTATTTTTTCCCCCCCCCCCTCGTCTTGTTGGCAAGTGCTCTCTTGCCAGTGCACTGCTCTAACCCTCATAGCATCAGCCTGCAGCATCTCAAGGCCAACCAGGATCAATAATATTGATCAGGAATCTAAGTCTCGTTCTAACTAGCGATGTGTATATATATATGTGTGTATGTGTGGGTGTGTATAAGTGTATGTGTAAGTGGTATGAGTGTAGTTGCATGCATATTGATTTCATCTAGTTCATTGTTTGCATGCATTGACCTGTTCACATTTAATGAGAATAAATGTAAAATGTTAAGATTTGACCCTATTTATACACACACACACACACACACGCGCACACGCACACAAATATATACTCTGAAATGTAAATGAGTGCTTACTGCCTCTCTTGCATAAGTGATTTATGTAAATTCATGTCTTTCTCGTTCTCTCGTGGGAAAATGACTGTTGGTTTGCTGGGACAACAGTCGTCATGGTAGATATTTCTCTGGTTGCCATGGAAGCACAGCAAAACTCACACCTTGTTGCTGTTTAGTTTATACCATACGTGAAGCACTTTCCATTAACAGAAAGTGTCTGTCAGGTGCTTGGTGAAGGAGAGCGGTATGATTTCACATATGTGCTGATAATGTCAGGTGATGAGCATATCACACTTATATGAAATGTTCTGTATCCTGTCTCCTACAAATTACATTTACATTCTACTCAAAAGAGTACATAATGAAAAACATAATTGCTGCCTATATTATGTTATGTATGTATACCACACAGCCTAAGGTCAGGTTGCTGATTGGACCAGAGAACAAGGTTCACATCCTGCATCACGGCTTAGTAAAACTCCTTGGTTTAGATTCGGCAAGAAAATGGTTTTGGTGAAATACTGAAAAAGTCAACGAGACCTGAATCGTTCTTCAAGTCCCTGTCGACCTTTTCGGATATTTGAAACAAGACAATTACATTTCCAAAATCTTAACCAAGTGCTTTGAGATGCCTAAACAGAATCATGAAGACAATCCAATTCATTATGAACAATTAGTGTCTTGCCGTCTCGTGGCCCATCTCTCATGGCATTATAATGAACCTTTATAAAACATCCATGTTAAAAATACAGCTACATCCAGTTGTGCTGCTGGTCACCAATTAATCTGAAATAATCACACCAAATCCACAACACCAAAAAAATAAAAGAACAAACAAAGTAGTAATTATATTCCTTGCAATGACACAGCAGTGACTTCTTGTAATTTTGCCAACACCTTGGCTAGCTTTGCTTCCTTCCTTGAATAGTTGAATCATTCCTTCACTCAGTTTACTTTCACTCTTTATACAACATATAAGTTGTTTAAACAAGCGTTGAATGGATATAGTTATGTTCCTACAATCTGAGGTAAAATTTAATTCATTTAAAGGAGCAGTGTGTAGAATTTAGTGCCATCTAGCGGTGAGGTTGGAGATTGCAACCTCCCAAGAGTGTAGGAGAACCTACGGTGGCTCTGAAGGCCTTCTCTAGAGTGTTTGGTTTGTCGGTTCTGGGCTTTTCCGTAGAAAATGGCAATGCAACTGTGGAAGAGGACCTGCTCCTTATGTAGATATAACAAACGAACCCCCCCCCCCCCCCCCCCACACACACACACACAACAATTCCTATTTTCAGGTGATTATACACTAATTATATTTGTTTGTTGTCATTTCAATATATCCCTCTAAATCTTACACACTGCTCCTTTAAAGCCACATCTGCTAATTAAAAGAGACATTTGTCGAACAACACCTGGTGCTCCACCAGATGTTGGAAGCAAGTCAGAATTAGTTTGGTACAGTTTGTAGCAGCATGCCTCCATCAGCACGCACTGCACAGATACAACTACATGGACGCAGTTTCCATCAGATATTCAGCAGCATGCTACTGCACAAAGACACACACACACACAGCACAACAGTTACACATAGTGGAATCCACTCAGGGGTAAATCTGTGTGTGGGTCTGTTTTTTGGTTTTGAGCCTGCGTGTGAATGATAGTTCTATGTGTGAGCGAGTGTGTTTAATTATTTGAAGCCTGAAGTCAGCAAAAAGCTCAGCTGTAGAAATAAACTCCCCTTCACTAACAGCTGTGTTGGATTTCAACTCTCCAGACAGGGGTTTTATATATCTGACTGACTGCTGAAAAACAGTCAGTAAATCATATTATTGCTCTTTGTGTGGGAGACCATTGCTGGGGAGAAAAAAGGAGGAAAACTAGCCTGCATCGAAGGTGTTTTCTTCTCTTTGTGTTAAAATAGGTGGGGGGTGAGAGCTCGGCTCAGTCTGAAACGATGAAGTGTGTGTTTTGTGTTTCTCTTTTCAGGCTTCAGAATGGAGAGAAGAAAAGAAGCCTATGGACATTTCTATAATTTCCTTTTAAACATCTAAATACACTGGCAGCAGTGAACGTTACTCTTGGGTTTCAGTACAATTCATGAAAGGAAATATGTGACATTGCTCCAACTCACAGATGGAGCAATGTTTGACGTAGACTGCATTCATCTGCATGTCAGCTACATGACTATACTATTCCACTGAATAGAAAAGGCTTGTTTTACAGATATACAGCTCCTATTTAAATTTGCTGCTGATGTTCACCTATTGTCAGTATAATGTACATTTCCACAACACTAATTACATTAATACAACATCAGTCATGTCATACTTAGCCCTTCTCTGACAAAAATACTGTTTTCAGTCATTCAGTCCCAGTCACTCAACTTTAACGCTGTTAAGATACCATCAACACTCCCTGCGTGGTGTCTCACATTAAAAACCTCCCAATGGTTCAAAGTTCAAACTCCTTCCCCCAAACAATACCTGTTCCTGTCCCAAACATATGCACATCTTTCCTGTCCAGGTACAAAAAACTGTAATCACCTTTCCTGCCTCCAAAAGACTTGCAAAACTACCTTTAAAGTGTCTGTATATTGGAAAAAGTATGTTTGGCTCCAAACAGTCCTGGGCCTGAATTTCAGTGAGGGATTGTGGGTATTGTGCGTATTTATTCTAACCTTAAATCTAAAATTTATAATGGGAGAAATTCCCATTTATAGCAATTTATATATACATACATTTATATATGTTCATCCTCTCTTGCTAGCATATACAGACAAGCCTGCAGTTACTTGAAGGCATATAAACATGGACCACTAGCTAAAACATAAATCTACATCATCTGAAACAGAACGTGCACCGGGAAAAAAACAGTGCAGCTTGAAAGGACGTCAGTGATGTCAAACATTAACAACGTTAATCCTTCAGGATCCTCAGACAGCTAACGCTAACGTTACGGAAGTGAAGCAGCTGTCCAAAGACAAGTTTCAGGCTAACTAGCTTGACTTAACAATAGTTATATGAGCTGCTTGATTTGTAAAAATGTACAGTGCTGCCTTTTATCAGTCAGTGTTACAAAACATCAACTGTTAGTTGCCACTCAGACGTTTCTCACATAGCAAATTTGAAGAAAAAGTGCGAAGCAGATTCAGCAAAAAAAGGTGATGCTAATGCTACTGAAGCTGCAGTCACTCTCTTCCAATTTACTTTGCAGATTACTTAACACCAGAATATAGTTCAGAGAATATAACTATTTAACTATATACTGAATAATTACCAGTTACTTTATAATATAGTCCAGAGAATACCTTTGATTGAAGGAGAGCAACAACAACAACAACAACAAAAAATTCAAGCTACAGTTAATCAACTCTACATTATAAAGTAAAACAAAACTATGTATTAAGGATGATCTAAACCATAACAATAACAGTGAAATATATCAAGCTGTTATAAGTCAAAAAAAGACAATGATGAAAGGAATAAAGTCATGCATAAATACGATAATACTGTGGAGACATCAAACTGGGAAAAGAGATTCAAATCTGAAAACAAGATCAAGATTAAGATCAGTGTAGTCTTAATCTTAAAACCTCAGCTGTGACTCACCCTCACTTGAATGATGAGCTGTTACACTGCAGGATGTTCCAATCTGTAGGCTCCAATCATCCAACCATGTGGAAATCATCATCATCATCATCATCATCATCATGAATCACACCTTCAATTTCATATACAATTACAGCCAATAGGAGGCGACACAGATACATCATCGTCCTCAGCTCCTTTTACTTCCATCATTCTCTTTCTTTTTGTTTGCTTTTCTTTCCTGAATCCTGGTGCCTCCCCCCATCTTTCAACCTCTCTCTCAGGGGAAACCTCTCCTGTCATCCTTCTGATCTGAAAGTATAAACACTAAGACCCCTCTGATACTGTCTGTCCATGTGTGTACGTAGTCTGTCTTAGGCTACCTCTGGGGCCAAATATCAGACATAGGACCAGTTAAGTGGGGACAGCTTGTCCAATTAGGGACAAAAGCTGTGTCCTCAGTTGGGAAAAAGCTGATGTTTGGGTCAATGGTTAAGGTTAGGGTTAGGGTAAGTCTCCAGGAAATTAATGTAAATCCATGTAATGTCCCCAAATGTGGCCAGGATCTGTGTGTGTGTGTGTGTGTGTGTGTGTGTGTGTGTGTGTGTGTGCGTGTTTGACAGGATGGGGGTTGTGCAGCCAGATGAGGATTTCTATCGACTGCTATCTCATCACTTTTCTGTCAAATCTTGACTTCCAGGATCTCTTTTGTGTTTGTGTTTCTGTGTGTGTGTGTGTGTGTGTGTGTGTGTGTGTGTGTGTAAGACCCTCCACACATTCACTCTGATTATCCACATAACCTATTATACACATGTGGTTACTAGTCATGAGACGTCATGTAGCTAGTGCAAATGAAAATATATATTCAAAAATGTACACGACACAGGCATATGTACTCATTTTGTGTGACGGCTTTCATGTACGCTTTAAAACTGCAGTCAGTCAAACGAGGCCAAGTTTGACAATATAAAAAAGTTTGAACATACCAGTTTTCTAAGAGACCAAAAAAAGTCAAATCATAAAACCTATATATTAACTTTTCACTGGATAACTTCCATGAAACCACTCACATTAGCACTGACATCACACAGGTGTTAGCTTAGAAAGTCCACATTTGTAACATGTGAGATAGGTTGCATGATGGGAAATAAAGTGTTTATGGAGCTTGGCCTTAAAGTCAGATAGGACTGCACCCTAGAAAACACTTAACACAAAGTATTTTTTGATGCTTACTGTACATCATTGTGTTAAAATCAGCAGTCAATTACTATAGTTACTATTACTACTAATAATAGTAGAGTAGGAACAGCTGTAGCAACATTATTATGTGCTGTGTACACATGTTTTTAGGTATGCGTGTGTTTATTTGTTTTAATTTTTTGGAGTATTTTATGATATATTATATATATATTTTTATTGTTGTATTAGTACAATTTTGGGTATAGATACAGATGTGTGGTTGTTTTGACTGTAGATGTAGCTGCTGTAACCGAGTCATTTCCTGTGTGGGATTAATAAAGTATCTATCAATCTATCTATTAGTAGCAGTATTGAAATCAGCTTTAACGTGTTACTTTTTCCAATAGTTATGTGTTAAATTACATTTTTTGTGTATTGTGTATGAACTGAACTGAGTGTGTGTGTGAGATTCTATACAATCAGCAGAAGTGATTTTAATGCAGATGTCTTTTTATTTGTCAGATTGTTTATTGGACCCCGCCAAACAGCTTGAGTGTGTGTATTAAAAAAGGGGAAATTAAAGGGTGCAATTCAGGGTCAAAGGTCAACAGTGTGTTGAGCTGGGTTGAAGAAAGAGGTCAGCATCCAAAATATAAAATGTACGAGGAGGAAAGAGAAGCAAGCACCAGAGATTTGGTTGTTTCTGACCGATTCTGAAGACTGATCAACGCTCAGACACATATGCTGCGGCGAGGACACCTCAACGCCTTCACCACACACACACACACACACACACACACACACACACACACCACGCCTCCCAGTGTGTGTGTATGTGAGAGAGAGAGAGAAGGAGAGTGTGTGTCTGACATCCGTGACCAATCAAGACAGAAGCCACAGGCTTTCCAACTGCTGTCCCTCGAGACGGAGCAGTGGATGGCCAATATGTCACACACACATATACACACACACTTACACACACATACACACACACACTCACACACACACAGTGTAAGCCTGACAGATTGGTAGTTTATGGGTGTTAACAGACAGAGGGAACCTCTTTCTTCACCATCATCAGTCATCGCCCTCAGACCCTCCTCCTCCTCTCACACACACACACACATACACACACACACACACACAATAGACATGTGTGCGTGTCGTTGTTGTTTATTAAAGCAGGAAACAAACAGGGAGCGACTGGGGGGCTGCAGGTCAACAGCGTGACCCCCCCAAACAAAGCTATGAGTGTGTGTATGTGTGTGTGTGTGTGTGTGTGTGTGTGTATGTCTGTGTGTGTGTGTGTGTTAAAAAAAGAAAAAAAAAGAAAGGAAATTAAAGGGTGCAATTGAGGGTCAGAGGTCAACAGTGTGTTGAGCTGTGTTGAAGAGGGAGGTCACTGCCTAAAACAGAGAATAGACGAGAGGTAGCAGTGCGTCTGGAGGGAAGAATAGCAAACATTGCTAACGAGGAACCAAACATGTTAAAGACATCAAATCAGAACCCGACTGATTCAGCATGTTCTCTCACATGTTCACTACGTTCTTTCGTTTGACAAAAGGACTGACCAATCACAGCCTAGACATGTGGCGTGGTGTTTTAGAGGGAGACGAGGTTGCTTCCAAGAAGAAAGAAAACCTTTATTTAAAATATTTGGGGTCATGTGGTTCACTCAATATGGATAAATGAGGTTGGTACATTTTTAAAAACATTTTATTATAGTTTGATTCATATTATTGTTATAGAGACAAGTCAAATGAGAGCCTCCAGGTTCTTTCCATGAAGAAAGAAAACCTTCATTTATACTTTATTCTATATGTATTTAAAGAACAGTATATCATGTGGTTCACTCAATGTGGATAAACTAGGTCACTCATAGTTTGATTAATATTTCTGTTTTAACATCATTTCATCAGACTGGAAGGAGAGAGAGAGGGTCATATACATATTTTAATGGTTAAGATTAAACGTTGGAAACATGAGAGCACATATCATGAAAGATGTCGCATGTTCACTCAGACAAGACGAGTTCTTTTGTTTGACAGAAGGACTGACCAATCACAGCACAGTGATGTTAGAGAGAGGCGGGTTTAGATCAGAGCCTCCAGGTTCCTTCAAAAAAGAAAGAAAACCTTTATTTTGAAATCACATTTAGATTGATTAATATTTCTGTTTTAACACAATTTCATTAGAATATAAGGAGAGAGCAGGTCATATACATCATTTAATGGATGAGATTAAACGCTGGAAAGATGACATTCGAAGAGAGATAAATGATAGGATGTCCTTTTTCTTGTGGGAGAGAGTCACTCTGATTGAAATTTGGTGACCAAAACAAAAACAAACTGAATTAATTGCTTGTTGCAAATGCTTCAAAATGTAAACTGAGAGACATTTAACCAACATTAGGTCATTCATCTCATTCACATATATCTAAAAAAGGTCACCCATGATGTCACCTCCTCCAAACTCACTGCAGTGCACTGTATTCTGGTCTGAACTAATACAAAACACTGCTGTCTGGCTTTGAATACATTTATCATTTCTGCTCTTTATTCACTAATAAAGCAACCTGCATTTATCTACACATTTTTATAGAATCTGTTGTCCTAAGCTGCTTTATGATTAAATGAAAAGCAACAGCCTGGTGAGCATTAAGAGATCCAAACTGTCATTATAAACACTGCAGCGAATGAAAAGAAGCCTGAAATCATCTGTAACCAGGAATATGTTATAAACTCAGGGTTTTGAATCATTTCTGGAAACACACAGACTGTCACACATTTAAAGTTACAAAATGGGAGATTTTGCTTTTCTCAGAATGTTCCTTTAATCCCAGAATCATTCAGTAACATCTGTCTTATCCCACTCGTTCACTGGAACTGTCAACTGTGTGAAAACAGACAATGTTTTACAGGAATGTATAGCAGGAGGCTCTCACTGTACACACACACACACACACACACACACACACACACACACACACACTGGTGACTAAACATGTACACTAAATATAAACCACACAGGCCTCTGGGTGTTTGCTGAGGGTATTTGTTGATTATATGTGTGTGTGTGTTTGTTTATTTCTGTTTATTTCTCTCTCTCTCTCTCTCTCTCTCTCTCTCTCTCTGTGTGTGTGTGTGTGTGTGTGTGTGTGTGTGTGTGTGTGTGAGCGCTGGGGGTTGGTGGCTGTCAATCAGAATCACTGAGACATGAAGATGGAGGAGGGGCTTCTTTCTTTTCCTTCCTTCTTCCTTAATTCTGTTACCCGTTTTTTCTCCTTCCTTCCTTTTATCACGTTTCTTTTCATGAACCAGTTTCTATCTTTACATTTATGTATTTTATATTTGTGTTACTTACAATATATCATGTTTATTTACATACATTATTACATGTATTTTATTAGTTTGATGCTTATTACTTCACTAATTATTATATATTGTTATTTTTCATATGTTTTCTGTCACTTCTACTTTTTAAAAATGTTTTAGTTTAAAAAATACCCTTTTTTTACATAAATAAATAAATATATGATACTCATCAAAAAATATACACACATGAAGTACCAGAAGTGGAACTTGTACATCTGTTTGTTTGCTTTGGACCAGTTTCAATGAACTCAGAGCAGTTTAATGTAGTCCATCTGTACTTCTCCTTCTTCCCCTCCAGCAGTGTGAATATTACACACACACACACACACACACACACACACACACACACACACACATACACACACACACCCCACAGCACATGTTCAGGGGTCAACACTCCAACGGTGGCCGCAGCACTGCAGGGGATTATGGGTAGGCTGAGCACTAGCTGTCAGCAATGTGAAGGCCTCACTATCTAACAATCTCTCTCTCACACACACACACACACACACACACACACACACACACACACACACACACACACACAGTAGCAGAATCTCTCCAGGGTTAGATATGTGTGAGATCGTCCTTCAAGCTTTATCCTGTCCCTGGAGTGTGTGTGTGTGTGTGTGTGTGTGTGTGTGTGTGTGTGTGTGTGTGTGTATGTGTGTGTGTGTGTGTGTGTGTGTGTGTGTGTGTGTGTGTGTGTGTGTGTATGTGTGTGTGTGTGTGTGTGTGTGTGTGTGTGTGTGTGTGTGTGTGTGTGTGTGTGTGTGTGTGTGTGCCCGCAGCAGATAGTGTACACACAGCGGACCAGTACTCACTGACCATCCAACTGTAGTTATGCTCCACTTACAGCATTTGCAACAGGAAATAGTCTAACTGTCCACTTTATTACAGCTGTACAGTCTGATACATACATGAGGATGCATACATGATATGAATAGAATCAGAATATTATGGATAGAATATATGAATATTCACAAATGTGGGATTTGTGCTCTGCTTAATGGAAGTATGTTGTGTTTAACTTTACCAAGGACAGTATATCAGGTAAATCTTTTGAGTATTTCATATCTTTTCATACATGCTGGAAAAGGAGGCGGGTCTTCATATTCAGCTCAGTGTAATAGCCAAAGATATTTCAATGAAATAATGAAATGAAGAAGAGGAAACTGTGAGTGAAAGAGCTTCGCAGCCTTGCAGGTGACCATTAATATGCTGTGGCTTTAAAGGATCAGTTCACAGTTCTTCAGGTCTGTCTTAAAAAACATTTTTCTTGTTGTAATGATTCCTCCTGTTCATACTGACCATTAGAAGATCTCTTCATAATGTACTTACTATGGAACTAAATCCACAGTCCTCCTTCTGTGTAAACATGGATTTAAAAGTTGATGTGAAGCTAATATGAAGCTTCAGCGTCCAAATGAGTCAAATCTTCATCTTCTATGTTTCAATGTTACAGTGTTTTTAGTACCAAAGTTCCTCTTTTTGTTACTATACTTCCACCACAGCTCAACAGGAAACACTAAGAGGGAGATGAACTGCAAGCTGCTAACCAGCTAGCTTGTGATTTAGCTGCATCCCTGTAAACGCAGGCAAACAGGAAGTGGAATCAGTTTTATTAAATATCTGTATAATCATGTGATGTCAGCATAACTACTGACGATAATGCTGCTGTTCATAATAATGATGAAGGAAGGTGACCTCTGGAGCAAGGGCTCAGCTTTCTTTTAAAATGGAAATAATGTGAATTAAATGACAGAGAATTAGTGATTGGGGGGTAAAAATCCACAGGTCAAGAATTAAAGTCAGAGGTCTGACTGGGAATGATTGACATAAAATACTGACTTATAATAATGGAAATGGAATATGTCTCTGGTATCACACCATAGGGTCACATGGGTTAAAACCTCACTGCTCATCAAAAG
Source organism: Scomber japonicus (assembly GCF_027409825.1). Lineage (NCBI taxonomy): Eukaryota > Metazoa > Chordata > Actinopteri > Scombriformes > Scombridae > Scomber > Scomber japonicus. The sequence goes on from NC_070596.1 coordinate 830,839, forward strand.
ATCATTTCAGCAACTCTAATCCTAAAACTACAAATTGTTGTCTTTACATTTCTGTCTACATTTTTTTGAAATAAGACATTTTCAGTAGTGAGCTTTAGAGGTGCTGATAGGTGTATTTTCTATTTTTTAGACAAGGCCAGACTAGCTAAAAGTTGATGTGAAGCTAATATGAAGCTTCAGAGTCCAAATGAGTCAAATCTTCATCTTCTATGTTTCAACGTTACAGTGTTTTTAGTACCAAAGTTCCTCTTTTTGTTACTATACTTCCACCACAGCTCAACAGGAAACACTAAGAGGGAATTTGATGGTAAAAAGACTGTAAATGTGTCAGATATCACTTGATATGACTAACTCACACTGATGAAGCTCAATAGAAGCTGATCATCTACTTTTAAATGAGTGTGTGGACACACTGTGGATTTAGTCCTCCATCACTTCCATTGAAAACACATTTGAAGGAGATCTTTTAATAGTCAGTAAGAATGATGTATGATTGACAGATGTATTATAAATCATGGATCTATCCTTTAAGCTATATTTTTAAGTTATATTTTATACTGTCTAATAACCTTTTACTACATTTTGTCAGTTTTATAGCTCCATATTCCAACTATTAAATTTGTGGGAATGCATATTCTCTTTTTTTGAAGGATCTTACCATAAAAAAGACAGTTGATATTTTCAATCCTATGGGTCTCCTGAGAATTCCTGTCAGGTTTAGACAGAAAACCCTGCAGAGACTGGAGAGCTTTTTTTCCAGATTAAATAAGCAGATAAAATGTTACTACTTCAGTTTTTAAGGCTTGAACTAAAATTTAGAGTCATTTAGAGTTTTGGAGCATGACTGATATCCTGCTCTGAGAGGCTTCAGTTTAACAGACTGACTTATTTCTGTTTGTGTGTATCACTGAGTAATGGAATATATTGTATTAACCAGGGATGTGTAGAGAATGTTAGAGGGGCAGAGGGCCAAATTCATAAAATACGATTTTGAATGCCTGTAGGCCTGTCACAATAATTATCAACATCATCATGTCTATATATGGACCTTGATCATTTTTTTGACCTTATTATTGCCGTCCCCCTTACATTATTATACTATTATATTATCATTATATTAGTGGTATAAAATGATCTTCAAATGACAATAATATTGTTTATCATGATTATTTCTGACACAATATATCGTCTAATAAACGTATAGTGACAGGCCTTAATTCCTGGAATGACTACTTTTTTGATGAGATATTAAAATGTATGTGTTTAAAACAAACTGCTACATGACAGTTAATGAATAATACATGTAAAAAAAAAAAAAGAACAACCTTAACCCTAACTCTCACCGGAGCTCAGCTTAATACTGCTGGCAAAGGTGCACTTCCTCTGACTGCATGGCTGCCTCTTTCGCCCCCCCCACCTCTCCATAGAAGGCATAATTGTTTCAGCATTAATGGGCAATAAGAAGATATGGCTATGATAACATTACTGTGTGCCAACAAATGTGTGCACAGGAAACCAGGAGGGAGGAAGGGTAGAGGGCATTGCCTGGGAGCATCAGTCTCCTGACCTGATATTGTGATTCAGTCAATATATATTTATTTGGTAGAGTATGCTGGGTGTAAACAGAATTTGTTGATTTATAAAAGAAAAAAACAAAAACGCAGCAGAAAAAGGGCACTTCCTCTCAAGGGGCCAAACAGCAGGTGCTCAAGCTCCCTTTGTCTATCAAAGCATGAATGATATTAACTACAGCATTCATTTGACATAAAAGTCAGCGTGTCATCAGATTCGTTCCGTGTGTCTATGTGTGTCCATGCTCTCTTACGCACTGAATAGGCTATTTAGGTGTGTGTGTGTGTGTGTGTGTGTCTGTGTGTGTGTGTGTTTCAGCTGTATGTAGGTCAGAAGCTGCCAGGAAATCTGTGTTTTCTGTTCCCGCGAAGCAAAGCCGTCTGCTTCCTGTGTGTTCAGGTCGCACTCGTTTGTCGGCCCACCAAGAAACAGGCTCATTAGGCTAATTAGTCAGATTAATGCAGAGGTGACCTGTGCTGCAACGGGAGGCGGGGGTGGGGGTCCTCGGGGCCAAGCAGATGGGACGGTAACACCACCAACCTGTCAGGAGTGAGCTCACAGTCACTGAGTCAACAGTTCAACACCGAAAACACAACAGCAGAACTGAAATACAGTATACTGCTACAAAACCATGTAGTACACTTTTTGGTTAGGGCAAAACTAAACGCCCTTCCATACAGGAAGAGGCTAGCATGATATCACACTGAATAATACAGTGACACAAAATGGCAGAGAATCAGTGTAGGAGGGTGTAACACCTGCTTCTCAGCAGGTACACCAGCCACTACTATGGCTTTTTGATTAAAAGGTGCAGTGTGTAGGATTTACTGGCATCTAGTGGTGAGGTTGAACACCTCCAAGAATATAGGAGAATGTACAGTCACTACAAAACTCGCAAAAAATGAGAAAGGCCAGTGTTTGGTTTGTCTATTCCAGGCTACTGAAGAAACATGCTGGTGCAACATGGTGGCTTCCATGGAAGGGGACCCACTCCCTTTGTAGATATAGAGGACTCATTCTCAGGTAATGAAAACAGGATTCCTAGTTTCAGGTGATTAGACACTTATTACAACATGCTTATGAAAATTATATTTAATTTTGGCCAAGTCCATTCCACTACATACTGCACCTTTAAAATTCTAAATACTCCGCCTTTAAAATTCTACTTACTGCAGCTTTAAGAAATGTTTAGGCTTTTATTCTATTTTCATCATATTTGTATTGATGTTTTAAAATGTTTTACTTTTTTTAAAGTTATTTTATTATTATTATCATTTTATAAGTTTTATCTTCTCATTGATTTGATTCATTTGTTTCTTTTGTCTTTTTATAATATCTTTTTTAACATAGTTTTGTAAGCTTTTCATAATCTTTTCTCTTTTCATTTTTATTTGCTCTTATTTATTTTACTTTATTTCAATTTTAATCATTCTTATTTTCTGTTATGTGCATTTTTTCTTTGTTTTTGTTCCTTTTCTTTATTCTGTCGTTGCTCTAAATGGTCCAATCTACGTGTGAGTGAGACTTTTCCCTCCGTGCCACCCACATGCTCACATTGTTTTTCTTTTTTCATGTTTGCAGTCAAATGATGCGAGCTACTGCACACGTGCAACAGACCATCCACTGAGATGATGTCACAGGAGGAACAGTAGCTGCTCTCCTTTTGCTTTGGTTTCATACAAAAAGCGTTCTGATTGAAGTCATAGTTTAAACATGTTGCCGTGGTGCTGTGAATACTGGATACTGGGCAAACTTGTTTTCTTTATGTATTCAGAGCAGTAACAGCCCAGGGAAATCTCTCACACACACATACACACATATACACACACATTCATTTCCAACAATAGATGCTGGAACTGCATGACAAGGACACAGTGATTCAGAGGAGGAGGAAAACATGTAAACAACTGTGTGATGTTGATGTTTGTTCTCTGTTATTGAGAAGAGGAAGGCATACTGTTCACATCCCACTGAATTCTGGGTAATTGTTGACTCCATGTCAAAGTCATTTCATGGTAATAAACAATTCTTTTCTGTAGATCTCATGGTCCATTCTACAGGTTATTTATGTTTACTCAAATAATACCTCATATGTTAGCTATTATCTAAACACTATGAACCTGAACAGATACTATCACACAATATCATGTCCTATTTTACCTGAGACATGAAAATATAACATAGCAATAATGATGGAAATGTATTTTATGTAAAGTGAAAATGAGCAGAACTTCATGGAAGTGTGGGGTTTATTGTATAACCATTAGAGCCATTTGTTGCACGCATTTGTAATTAAAAAAAAAGTTGTGTCATAGATGTGTGCATCCAAAACAAAAATCAGGTGCTGGACTAAAGAGTCCTGTGTCTAAAATGACAAAACAGGCTTTGAAGCTGTCTGATTGTCGTAACTAGCAGATCTGAGTATACTGGCCCTTTAAATCCCGATCACACTAGATTTTTTCAAACAGCAAAATTTCAGAATAAAACCAATTCATGTTAAAAGAATCAACGCAATTTTTCTAATAGAGGCTGAATAAATTCACAATATGAATGTGCACCACTGACCAATAGCAAACAATCTTGACCGTGTTAACCTAAGCAACAAATGAGAACCGTGAGACTCAATCAAAGTAAAAGTATAGTTGCTGGTGATCATTTACACTGACACACTTGCACCCATTGTTGATATAAAATTATTGATTATTTTCTACTATGGGTGCTAGATTTAATTTAGCCTCTTTCAGGTCTGAACAAGCACTTCAACACTCTCCACTCCAGCTACATCTGTCATCCATCTGTGCACATATCCAACCCCTCGCTCTGTTGGGGTGCAGCTGCAGCGCCGCAGTGTTAAAAAGCTGGACCTGCGTGACAGTTGTCAGATGTCCCTCAGCAGGATTAGAGGGGCTAAATTATCATTTGCGCCTGGTTGAGTGTGACTTCACCCGCTCCCTGTGAGCTCGTGCCTGAATAATAAACCCTGACCAACAATCGCTGTCACATCACTGATGAGACACAAGCTTCCCAAACTAAACACTGCTTCCTCTGAGCTGGTTCACAACTTCACTCCTGTTAAATCTGCTTTTTAAAATCCCTCACAGGGCTTTTTGTAGTCTCTGCAGCACATGTTCTCTTCTCGGGTTTGTAGTTTTCCAATAAACCTTGACAAACTTCACGGCAGCATGAAGTTAATCAGCTAACAGTTTGCCTCCACCTGTCTGTCTGTTAAATAACATGTCAGAGCAGCACTGTCAGATTGTTAATGATGAGGCCTGACTGACAGCCAAGGAAGATGGTCCAACGGTTTTGGGCATTAATATCCAAAGCGTTTGATGTGCAGTCGGCCTTCAGACTGACACACAAACCTCTTGACATCACTCATCATCAGCGCTTTGTCTTTCTGACAGGTCGCCCTCGCTTCCTGCCAGCAACGCGGCACCCATACTGATACTCTGTAAAGACCAGATCTGAAGGTTGGATGACTAAATGTCACTTCTCCGTCCATTCCCTTTGTGATCTTTACTTCAACAGGACGGTGTGTTTTTGGAGAGTTTCGGTCCATAAAGTAACGTTCCATAACATGAAACATGCACAGAGAAAGAAGAGCCAGACAGAAAACAATTACACAAGCTCACTTCCACATTCATTGCTGATATATAAAATGTTGATCTTGGCAGCTTGAAGTAGAAGAATCAATGCAATGGAGGCATTCTACAATGTGAAAATACTCAAATATTCAAAATTAAACTCAATCCTCTGTGCAAGAAGGAAGCAATTTGCATCTTAATTTCTCCCCCTTCATCTCAAAATCACATTGTGAAATCAAATCAGAAAACACACACACAAATCACACACGATGAAAATCAACAAAAGCCAGCCTTTATAGTATCAGTAAATCCACTTTGATATCATAAAGTCCATCTTTGTTTCATTTTCCTTTTTTTTTATAACTACATCCATACTTGTGTGTAAAGTAGGTGGAAGTGTTCCTTGGAACTGGAAAGGAAAGAATACCAACAGATAATGTGATGATATCAGTCAGAATGATGTCACTAAACACAGAAGCCCCAAAATAATGCTGCATATATATATATCTGATTTCATTGAAACATCTTTCCTCCTAGAACTGAACTCTTTATTAAAATCACACAAGCTAGAAAACAATTATAAAACAATAAATGAATAAACCATTATGAAAATCTGTTAGCTGAAACTTCTGACTGAGATATATATGAACTTGACCCTTTTTTCCACATTTTCCCTCATTATTTTATTATGTATTTTATGATGTCATATGTCAAATGATTTCTGAGCTGTATAGACTGTATGTGTGATGTAGTGTTTGTTACATTAAGTATTACATTACATCAGAATGCCCCACACACAGTACTGTGAAACAAGGTAAAGGTAAAGTGAGGATGCTTGAAATATATTATTCATTGACTTTATTTATCAATAACTTCTGCAGGTATGTTGGAGAAGTTTCCATACTTCTTCTTTTTCTGTGGGTTTCGTCTCATTTGCTGTTTCTGTGCCTTCATGTAATCCCAGACTGACTCTGTAATGTTGAGATCAGGACTCTTTTGGGGCCAAACCATCTGTTGCAGGACTCCTTGTTCTTGTTTTTCTTGATCAGAATGGTTATTTTTGGATGTTTGGGGTGTTGTTGTTTATGCTGCAGAATACATTTGGGGTGGATCAGACACCTCCCTAAAGGAACTGCATTATGGAAAAGAATCTAAACATATAAAGTGCTGAAAACTTTTGCACAGCGCTGTAGTTTATGCCACTGGAACCCTGAAAATCTCATTTGTCCTTTCATATGTGGATATTTGAGCTGTCTGAAAACTTCTGCACATAAAGACAATATACTTTTTTCATAAAAAGTCTCCTAGAGCATTGATAGTACTGCTCACATGACAAATGATGGTGTTTCTAACTTATCCTTAAAAATACAATATATAGCATGCCTAAGTGACATGTGGTTATTCCACTGTAAAACCATAAATCACAAAGAAAAAACACCAAGGATTAAAGGAGTAGTTCAACATTTTGAGAACTAGTTCAGAATAAGAACTACTTCTTCAAAATAAAACACTTTTAAATCATTGATACATGAATGTATGTATCGAGTATACTTTATATATATATTCTTTTAGTAGACAAAAATGATTAAAGGAGTAGTTCAACATTTTGAGAACTAACGAGGAATAAGAACAACTTCAAAATAAAACATATTTAAATCATTGATATATAAATATATGCATTGAGTATACTTTATATAACTATAATTATTATTTTTGAAAAAAGTCAAGGATTAAAGGAATATTGAGAACGAGTTCAGAATAAGAACTACTCCTTCAAAATAAAACACATTTAAATCTCTTCCTCAGCGTTTTGGGTCGATGTTGATTTGTTCAGCCCGATATCACAAATCACACATTTGCCCGAGTTAAAGCTGATCACATGACACCCTGATGAAGTACGCCGCCGCTCCGCTGCTGTACGATCAATTAACTACAATAAACAAGTATAAATCATATCAATATCCAGTTTGTGTAGAGATGCTTTTTTCTAACCCTTTTTCTGTAGTCTGAGCTCTTTCAGCACAAACACACACTGAGTCTCAGCCATTAATTTTACACAGGCTGGGTTCAGAGAGAGAGAGAGAGAGAGAGAGAACAGAGCAGAGAGTGAAAAGAAAAAAAGAGAAAAAGGGGGAAAAAAGAGAGAGAAAGAGGCTCTCAGCTCATCTTCGGTTTCTTTCTGTTTCAGTCTCGATCCACCCACCTCTCTCTCTCTCTCTCTCTCTCTCTCTCTCTTTCTGTCTCTCTGTCTCTCTCTCTCTCTCGCTCTCTCGCTCTCTCTCTCTTTCTGTCTCTCTCCCCCTCTCCATCTCTCCTTCTCTCTCTCTGGTGCAGTCTCAGTGATGTATGGCTGCCATCACTGAAAATAATGACTTGTCTGCCCGTAATCTTTTATTTCACTGCAAGGCTGAGGAGGAGGAGGAGTAGAGAGGAAGAAGAGGAGTAGGGGGCAGAAAAAAGGGAGGAGGAGGAGGAGGAAGATGTTGTCTTTTATCAGAAAAAAGGGAATAAAGAAGAGGAGAGGAAGGAGATACTGTCTCCTACTGTATTCTGAAGATGAAGAGAAAGAAGGGAGAGAAGCGAAGGAGGAAGATAGTGTCATATGTGAAGGAGAAGAAGGAGAGGAGAAGAAGGAGGAAATGAAGAGGGTGCAGATAGTGTATCAGCTTCATGTTAAAACTGCTCAGTGTGTGTTTGATGAATAAAAAGCTGCTGGTGTTTAAATACTGAACAAGCTGATCCCAGACCTGATTTAACACTGAAAACGCTGACTGAGCATGTCTGAATCAAATCCAGTGCTGCTTTTTACTCACATTCATAGAGTCATTTACACCTCTTCTCCTCTTTTTCTTACTATACTTCCATCACAGCTCAACAGGGAAACACTAAAAAGAGTGTAAATGTGTCAGATATGACTTGACATGACTAACTCACACTGCTACAGTATGCACTGTGACTGCACATGCAAACAAAGACAAGTCAAAGTTTACAGCTTGAAGAATTAACATCTAATAAATAATGCAGAGAGCAAGCTCCCACTCTCAAAACACCAGTAATTACACCCATCCTCTGTACTATGCATCAAACTACACACTGTAACTTTACACATACTGCTCCTTTATCTGATAATATGAGAGCTTCAAACTCAACTAAACATAACAACATATTCATTTGGAAAAGATTGAAGTTTTTTTATTGTTTTATTTTTGTGAAACTTATTCAATTAGATCTTGATACTTTTCTGGATAATTTTTTTTTATATTATGAATTCACTGCTGGGATTCATCTACACGATCTAGATGGTGATAAATGTTGATATCAAATTATATGAAAAAATACTTTGTTATTTACTGTATGTTTAACAATATTTGTATGTACACAGGCTTATAATGAGACAATCTGATAATTATGTGTTTATAATAAAAAAGTGACATCATATTAACTATGTTATAATAACTGATCCTCCATCATTCTACACAGAATAACCAATTTACAAAATAAAAGCACTGATTTATTTTATGCAGTCATTTTTGCTATTTTTACTGTGGCGTTATAAAATATGAAAATAAAAAATGATGACCTCATAATCAAATGAAAACATTTATTTTATTGTTGAGACTATAGAATAGAGGGAGCCTGACATGAATGTGTAGAAATAAAACTGACATGACTTCACTTGACTTTGCTGCTTTATATGTAAAATCATTGATATATAAATGTATACTTTATAATGATTATTTTACTGAGCCAAAGTGGATCATAAAACATAATATTTTTGAGTAATCTAATGTAATAAATATTATAAATATATATTATATAAATATTTTTAAGTTCTTAAAAGTTAGAATTTTGGTGTAACTCTACCTTTAAGTAGCCTTTTTTTGTTTTGCATTATTACTGTTAGAATGTATTATAAACAAGTGTGAATGTAGTCCTTGACTTTCAGGCTGTGTTTATTGAGCCAGAAACTGAATCACTTTCCTCTCTGTCTTCTCTTTCCAAAGCGATCTTGACAAAGTTTGAGCCGCAGCTCGTTGGACTCCTTGGTTAAGGATCTCTGAAGTGGTTAAGGCTCTCCTCCTTAACAAGGTGTCTCCTGACCTTGGACTTGTGGGTTTTTTGGCAGGGTGGGCTAATGAGCGCGCTCGGAGCGTCCTGTCAGCATATGGAGGGGCCGGCCGGGCGTCCTGGATGAGGACTGAGACTCTGCAGGAAGAGCTGGATTCGCTCCAGATGGACACGTCCCGCCAAAATAAGAAGGCACAAAGAGTTGGCTGGTTTGTCTTACTTTGTTTGACTTTGCATTGATTTATTTTCTTAAATCTCTCTCTTTTCTTCTACACTATGCTTCATCTTATTGTCTTGGTTTAAGTTTTTATCATTTTATATATATTTATCAGTTATATTTTATTGTTTTCTCATTTTCAAATGTTTCAACCTCCTAGTTTTAGCTTCTTATTGTTTTGTTTTTATCATTTTCTTTTTGTTATTTAGCATTGTATTACCTCATCTCATCTTCATTTTGTCACATTCCTTCATGTGGAATCAAATAACACCTCAGAGGTTTTATCCTCAGAGGCAACATTAACGTTCTTCAGCAAAAACACAACAGCTTTTTTTTCTTCTTCTTCTTCTTTCCTTTAAGTGTTGACAGGCTGAGAGGAGTCAGTCCGTGCACACGCCGTATGGTGAGCGAGGACACCAACACACACACACACACACACACACATAACACAGTGTGTGCTGGCAGTTGGCTGTGGTGTTGTGGGCAATTTGGTCAGATCTGGCAGAAGTTGTGCCAACGAGGCTCAGAGCCTGCCGAGACCAGACAGAAACTAATGACCTTCACACACCCGTTACACACCAACCATATGTTTCTGAGTGTGTGTGTGAGACTGGGGAGTGTGTGTCTGGCTATTACTATGCTTTGTTTGTGTATTGATGTGTGATGTGTGTGTCAGTCGGCTTTTTATTGTTTTTGTTGCTGAATATATAACAGTATAACACCAAGTCAGTCCAACTTCAGGGATATCAATCTGTCCATTCAGTGATCGTGAAATAGTTTCAGCTGCTTTGGTGCAAATGAAAGGGACAACAGGTACAATGGAGAGGCAAAAGCAACACACCCCCAAAAACAGGCAATGGTTTTACAAGTGATGACCAAACAATTGTTCTCTGCTTCTCCTTCCAGAGTGATTCTTCTCTAGTAGTTCTGCTAGTGTCACTACTGGTGGCATGAGGTAGTACCTGCAGCCCATACACAGGTAGTTCAGATCCTCCAAGAGCATGACAGACTGGCTGTTACACCAGGAGAGCTGGACACGGATGTAAGAGAGCATCGACCGAGCAGCAGGACCGATATCTGATCCTTTATGCCAGGAGGAACAGGAGGAGCACTGCCAGAGCTCTACTAAATGACCTCCAGCAGGCTACTGGTGTTCATGTTTCTGACCAAAATGTCAGACTCCATGAGGGTGGCATGAGGGCTCCACGTTGGCCAAAGAACACCAGAGCACCATAGGCAGGTCCACCGTTGGCGCCCCTATTCTCGTCACAGATGAAAGCAGGTTCACACTGAGCACATGTGACAGGCGTCAAAGAGTCTGGATACACTGTGGTGATCGTTATGCTGCCTGTAAACTCATCCAGCAGGACCGGATTGGCGATGGGTCAGTGATGGTCTAGGCAGGAGGGTCGCACAGACCTCCATGTCATAGCTAACGGTACCCCAAGACTTTTCACCATAGACCACCATTGTAAAAGAGACATCTGTATAACTGTTGACAGGACGCCTTGAACTACAGACAAAGTTAATTATGACTCTTTCAGTTTCATATTTGTAAGACCTTCCTCGAGCAAAGAAAATAGATTTTAAAATCTGTGATGTCTGTAATGTAAAGTCTGTGGGCTGAGCACGAATGAGCCAGTGGGGAAAACACTACTGCACATATTCAGTTGGCCACATAACACGGAAGCTAGAAACTTTTTATGGTGTTTGCTCCACCCGATCGATTGTTATCAGACTGAATGGGCACCAATTTTGGTCCAGTATCCAGCTTATACATATTTGCCGACCAGCATCAGAAACTTGTAGGTAACAACACAAACTGATCAATCACAGCGCTGAGTCACTGTGGTGTCTCTACAGCTGTAATAGCATTCATCTGCTATATGCTTTATATGCTTTAAGCTACATCCCTACATTGTGATAATACACTATAACCCCATAACCTACTAACATAAATCCTCCATCATCTCCTTTCTGACACACAGCCATCAATCTCTGGACATTCTAATCTTTCAAAATTTAGGATTTAGCACAGATTAAAGATTGGTAAAAAATAATGTATTGTTCCCACAGAATGAGCTTCAAAGCTCAAACATATGATCTCAGAATGATCTAAATGTCTCACCACCAAACCCTTTTTCAGAATATGTGAACAGTTATTAAACGCTGTGTTGGGCTGGGCCAGTAGCAACATTTGGCTTGATGACACTGGCACAGGGAGCCAGATAAGCTCTCCAACACTTGGCCCTGCATTTTCCCTTCTTCTTGGTTCAGACTACATCAATCCCCTTTATTTTCACAGCTTTGAACCACGTGTAAAGGTCAAAAAGACTTGGAAAAGAAAGCAGGAGTAGAAAATAAAAAAGTAGACGGTAGAAAGGAGAAAGTAAAAGAAAAGAAAGCAGTGTTAGGAAAGTTGCCCCATTTTATTTACAAAATGATAAGTTGTGAAAGTAAAACAATCACTGGCAGACTAATAGTAACTATTATCACATCAATATTTTATGTATTACCATTATATTTCCAGACCAGCAGAAAGGCGTCTGACTCAAAACAAAAAAACTGAATTACGACTTACACACCACATGAATCATACACACTATATGAATTCTACATATACATTATATATGAAAAAAAACATTCTTTGTGTAATGACCCTTTAATGGATTAAGATAATCCAGCCATTCACAGATCTTCCAGGAGCTGCAGACTGAACTGACTGACTCCACTAACTTCTTATTAACAGAATCTGCTTTCTGACAGCTAAACACTGAGTACGTGTGTGTGTGTGAGTGTGTGTGTGTGTGTGTTTGTGTGTTTGTGTGTGTGTGTGTGTGTGTGTGCGTGTGCGTGTGTGTGTGTTTGTGTGTGTGTGTGTGTGAGTGTGTGTGTGTTTGTGTGTGTTTGTGTGTTTGTGTGTGTGTGTGTGTGTGTGTGCGTGTGCGTGTGTGTGTGTTTGTGTGTGTGTGTGTGTGTGTGTGAGTGTGTGTGTGTTTGTGTGTGTGTCTTTGTTCATCTTTGTGTATTTATGTGGTTCTCTCTCTCTCTGTCTCTGATCAATACATCTTGTCAGACAGCGGTTGATAGATTATTGATTGTAATCAGCCTGTCCTGTGTGTGTGCAGACAGCCTCTAATTCTTCTGTCAATCTGCCCGGCCACTCATCTCACACACACACACACACGTACTTATTCCCAAGTGAGCACTGCTGCAATAATTCAGTTTCAAGCATGTTTTTGTATTTCTTTCTCAGAAAATAAACGTATTAAATAATATATTTTGTCCAATATCCTCCTGACACTCCAGATGTATCTCCCTGAAACACCCTGAAATCTTTCTTTAAAACATCCAACTAACTCATGAAATAAAATATCTTTTTACTGCCACTGAATCTCCCTTAAACAACCTTACATCAACCTTAAATCTAGCAGAAATAACCTGAAACATCCTCAAGTCTCACAGAAATATCCTTAAACCTACTTGAAACGTCATTTCATCTCCTTAAACTTCCATGAAACATTCTCAAATGTCTCAAATGCATCCTTCAATTTCCTGGAAACTCCCTTTAATTTCCCTGAAACATCCTCAAATCTCACAGAAACATCCTTGAATCTCCCTGAAATATTCTTAAATCTCAGTGAAACACCCTTAAATGCCATTGAAACATTCTTCAATCTCCCTTAAACGTTTTTATCTCTCTCTCTCTGAAGCATACTTAAATCTCCCAGAAATACCCGTAAACCTCATTGAAACATCACTGAATCTCCTTGAAATGTTCTTAAATTTCCCTGAAACATCCTTAAATGTCCCAGAAAAATCTTTAAATCTCCCTGAAGTATTCTTAACTCTCTGGAGCATCCTTAAATCTCCTTTAAAACTTCCTTGAATCTCCCTCAAATCTCTGCAACACCTGAAACATCCTTAAATCTCCACAAAGCATCCACAAAACTCCTGAAATCTCTCTTAAATCCAATCTGTCTGCCGGTCAATCAGTCAACAATCTGCCACCATAGAAACAAATCTATCAGCTGAATTGGTGTAGACACAATCAGCCTCATGGATCAGCCGTGATTGTTGAGTCCTGCTGAAACGGACATGAACAAAGCTGAGCCTCCAACATGGCTGTCACAGCCAGAGCAGGAGGGCACCTGGGTGGGTGTTCCTTCACCTCAGAGCCCTTTAATAGACAAGCTGCTTTAATTCTGGGTCTCTCTAGAATCCATTAAAGTCAATCTGTGATATCCATTACCATCTCATCAACACTCCACATTTACATAAACACGCATAATTAAGCAGAGCGGCCAAGAGGAATCTGAAGCTCTGATTACAGACAAAGAGCAGGATGCGCCTCTTTATTTATTTGTTTATTTACAACTTTATCCAATCAGAGCGCAGTTTAGAGTTGGGGCTGACAAGTGAAGCAGCACAGAGACGTGGCAAACACACACACACACACACAAATACACACTTTAGGTAGAGCTGTAAGCCTTCCTCCATCTCTATTTCATCACTCTCTCTCTACCACTTACCCCCCCTCCCCCTCCTCTCTCTCTCTCTCTCTCTCTCTCTCTCTCTCTCTCTCTCTCTCTCTCTCTCTGGGTATTCAATCTTCATTCGTTGCTGCCACTGATGTGTGGAGAGAGAGAATGAGCACAGGACCAGTGTGTGAGAGTGCCTGTGTGTGTGTGTGTGTGTGTGTGTGTGTGTGTGTGTGTGTGTGTGTGTGTGTGTGTGTGTGTGTGCTGAATATCAATGCTTCTACTGGCTGACTGGTATTTTCCATTTAACCACTTCTGGATTTTTTTTTGCACATGCTCAACAGGCCAGACTAGAGTACAACCGAAAAATTCAATGCAACCTGACCCAGACAGCAAGCAGGTGACATTCCTCATGTCATCTTTCAGCTGTGGGCATGTGCAGTTATTAAGCTTGTTGTCTGAGGGAGGAGGTAAGGTTGAAAAAGCAGCTTCGTATCCTGGAAGCTAAGGGTTTAACACAAGGCTGCTATCTGTATCTGCTTATGTTCTGAAAATATCTATATTCAGATATAAGATCGGCATATAAGTCAATTATGAAAGTAGCAAAATATGCTAGTGGAAGAATATACAGTAGATCAGAAATACATTGGACAAACTGGAGCATGTGTGTATAATTGGAGGAAGCCCAGATATAAATGTAAAGCTGGTCTGTGGTGGTTTTTTTCTTTTTTTCTCTTTTAAAAGAAAAATCGGGCCATTATAGCTCATGGGGCTCTGTTGCATAATGTTTTAAAAAGCAGATTGTGCATGCAGTTGGGGGAGGTCCATGTGAAATTAACCAGTTAGGTCAGTTTTCATCTACTGTCAAGTCGCATCTCTGCCAAGCTTCATTATCAGTAAACATAAGTACACCTCAGTGTTCTCAGCCCATTAACATTCTGGCACATCGTGCATCATGAAAAGTCACGCTGTTTCAGCTAGTAGTAGTATCTGTTCACACTGTACATACAACATTCACCTAGACTGTGAGGCCAATATTACTGCAAGAGTTTAAATATCTGTGATTGTAGACACACTTTAGAGCGTTTAGGTGGCATCTTGGCGGCTGAACTGCTAAGCGAGCTAACTTCACCACCACAGACAGATTGTAGCTGCTGTGGCAGTGGACCAATCACATGTCACATTAAATTGAAGAACGCTTGCAACGCTTGGCTGTGAGCAAGTCCATACAAATAGTCGTATTTTCTAGCTCTGGGTGCATAAAGGACTGATTGTAGGTATCATTTGACGGGAGATGTTTCGATCCTACTTGGTATCGATTTATTTCAGTCGATACTTTAAATGTATTGAGTACCGATACCCAGCCCTACTGCTGTAGACTTGGATGTAGTGACTAACAACAGCCAAGGCAAGAGGACACAAAGCAAAAGCTGAATAACTGACTGCTCAACCCATCATCAAAAATGTCCTCTAGGTGTCTTGAAATTGACTTTGGATTAGTAACCAGTAACTAAGGTGCTGATGTAAAAATGTCTAATTGGGGGCCTGAACAAGAACATCAATTTTGTTGTGATTTAACAGAACACTGAGACATGAAGTCACAATTATACAAAGCAGGCAAACTCCAGAGTTTTACAAATACATAAAGCCAGATATCGTTGGCATAGCAATTAGAAAAGACATACTGGAAAACAGAGAATGCGAGATATATTTCTTTTTGTCCTTGAAACCAATAGATAAAATGGTACACTGCAGAAAATAACAGCCGCTCATCTTCCTCTTTCTTTTGTCTTCCACTGCTCAACTAATTTACATTCCAGGACGTTCTCTGTTGTCACATAGTGTGATTGATACATTAAATCGCATTCTGTGTGTGTGTGAGCCAATGTGTGTGTGTGTGTTGCACCTAGAGACGTCCTGACTTTCATGTCATACATTAGCATTAGCATCGACAGCAGAATCCCCATTAACATCTGCACAAATATTAGCATCTCCTCTGTGACTTCAGCTCGGTGTCCTTCAGAGATGTCAGTTCTCCTTCGCTCACACTTGCATCTATTTAAACTCAATAAGTGCGTTTCCATCCACCTGGGTTTATGCACATCATTTCCAGTTTATACATTAAAAAATACTCTGAGAAAATGCTGGAAATTAGGTGGGGAAAAATAGATTGATGGAAGCAAAATGTGTGGAAGTGCATAGGAAAGAGATTTAATGAATAAAATGCAAACGAAGCATGTAACTTAAACATCAGTCAAGCTTCCACTGCAGAGATGACACTTGGTTCTTTATCCTTTGAGGTTTGACTGTCACTCTTTAAGTACATCACCTTGTTATGCACTCTTCTTCTGTAATGGTTTAGTAAATAAGTAAGAAGATAAGTAAGTATGTAGGTAAGTAAGTAAGTAGGTATGTAAGTACGCAAGTCAGTAAGAAGATAAGTAAACAGGAAGGTAAGGTAGTAGGTAAGTAAGTAGGTATGTACGTAAGTAAGCAGGTAAGTAAGCAGGTAAGTAAGCAGGTAAGTAAGTACATAAGTAAGTAAGAAGGAAAGTAAGTAGGTAGGTATGTAAGCATGTAAGTAGGTAAGTACATAATTTAGTAAGAAGGTAAGTAAGTACATAGGTAAGTAAGTCTGCACGTTAGTAAGAAGGTAAGTAAGTAGGTAGGTAAGTAAGTAGGTATGTAAGTATGCAAGTCAGTAAGAAGATAAGTAAGTAGGAAGGTAAGGCGTTAGGTAAGTAAGAAGGTAAATACATAGGTAAGTACGTAAGTAAGCAAGAAGGAAAGTAAATAGGTAGGTAAGTAAGTATGTGAGTAGGTAAGTAAGTAGGTACGTAAGTACACAAGTCAGTAAGAAGATAAGTAAGTAGGAAGGTAAGGTAGTAGGTAAGTAAGTAGGTAAGTAAATAGGTAAGTACGTAAGTAAACAGATAAGTAAGGAAAAGTAAGTTGGTAGGTATGTAAGTATGTAAGTAGGTATGTAACTATGTAAGTAAATACATAATTTAGTAAGAAGGTAAGTATGCAAGTTAGTAAGAAGGTAAGTAGGTAGGAAGGTAAGAAAGTAGGTAAGTAAGTAGGTAAATATGTAGGTAAGTACGTAAGTAAGTAAGTAAGAAGGAAAGTAAGTAGGTAGGTAAGTAGGTACGTAAGTAAGTATGTAAGTAGGTAAATAAGTAGGTATGTAAGTACATAAGTTAGGAAGAAGGTAAGTAAGTAGGAAGGTAAGTTAGTAGGTACGTAAGTAGGTAAGTAAATAGGTAAGTTAGTAAGAAGCTAAGTAGGTAGGAAAGTAAGTAAGTAGGTAAATATGTAGGTAAGTATGTAAGAAGATAAGTAAGTAGGAAGGTAAGGTAGTAGGTAAGTAAGTTAGTAGGTACGTAAGTACGCAAGTTAGGAAGAAGGTAAGTAAGTAGGAAGGTAAGTTAGTAGGTAAGTACATAAGTAAGCAGGTAAGTAAGTAGGTAAATAAGTATGTAAGTAGGTAAGTAAGAAGGAAAGTAAGTGAGCAGATAAGTAAGTACAGTAAGGTAGGTAGGTATGTTAGGCTAGGTAGGTACATAAGTAAATAAGTAAGTAAGTAAGTAGTAGTTAGGTAGGTAAATAAGTAAGAAGATATGTAAGTAGGTAATTAAGTATATAGGTGGGTAAGTAAGTAAGTAAGTAGGTAAGTAAAAAAGTAATCAAGTAGGTAGGTAGATAGAGGGGAATGAAATCATCACAGCAGCCTGATACATTAAGTTACAGATGATATCAAGTACACAATCACAACCACTGTAATAAATAAGCCTAAAGAATGTACAGGACTACTAACCCTTGACTCATAGTACATGGTTATAAATAAATTACCAGATCAATGCATAGTTGAGTGCTAAAGTGCTGAAGATGAATAACATCCAGATACAGTCAAATATTCCAGTGTGGAATAAACCAATTGATTACAATAATAGATTGATAAAAAAGCCCCAGCTTGATAGCAGCTCAGATATTTTCAAGTGTTCTGTAGTCTTGATGTGCAAGGTGCAGAGTGTCAAAAAATCAATAGTAAAGGCAAGTTTCATTCATACCTTATACATACATATACAATAGCACGAGAACTATGATCTGTTTTCATATTGCACAGTGAACATCCCCAGCAGGATGACTATGAAATAATGATCTTTATATGTAATTTATGTTTCATATCCTTTTTTCCCCCTCTTTTCTTTCTCTTTGTTGATAAGTGTGTCAGACAGATGAAGTGAAAATCAAAGTAAAAGCAGACAAACCAAAGCCTTTCTGTCTTCACATCTCTCTTCATGCTTTTCTCTCTGATTGTCTACACAGTCGTAATATTAATAAAATGATTTGTGTAAACTGTAAAGAAAAGAAACTGTGGCCTTGCTGAAGCTTTTAGTGTTTTATTGAATGGAAACATTAAAAACATTGTTTCTACTCTTTCTTTGGGGGAGGGGGGGGGGGGCGGGGGGGGCTCAGCCAGCAGAGGAGAAACTTTATGTTTTCTGTTCTGCTGTTTTTCACTTTTACATGTCTGAGGTCAGTTTTTTTTTTAACCGAGTTAACTGCGTCGATTCTCCATCTCTCTGCCGATCTGTTCAAGTAAATCAGGATAAATGAGCGCCAGCCAGCGTGCCTTTAAATCTCCGGGCCATCCCCGGTGATAAATTAAACGCACCTCTTTCTTTGAATTCTAATCAGAGCTATTGGATACTGAGACTCAGAGGTTAAATGAAGTCTGTTTGTGGTTAAATGTGATCATGAAATTGTACCACAGAAACTATGATTCACATAATGGCTCGTATCATTCTATTAGATGATAAAAACTGATCTCAGATGAGCTACAATGTTCACAATCCTCATTCTGTGTAACATTCAAGTGAAGCCAACACAAGCTTTAGCTAGACAGGCTGAACACGTCCTCTTCCTCCTGTCTGTGTCTTTTTTTTTTCTTCTTCTTCCTTTTTTTTTTTTTTTGAATCTCAGCAGCGTCTCTTACTGTCGTCCTTGTAGGACATGAAGCTCTGTGCTGGGTTTCAAACAAGCTATAAAACACAGTTCAGGAGACACACATCATCTGCCTCATAAAACACAGCAGTGTGTGCTGCACTGATCCAACCTGCCTGTGTCCACGCCCTGTTACTGTCCTCCAACCTGCACACACACACATACACACACACACACACATTGAACAATATGTGAGCAGCTTCAATACAGTTTGTATATTAAGCACAGGAAATAATCGTGGTAAACAATATTATTGTCATTTGAAGATCATTTTATACCACTATAAAATGATAATAATAATGATAATATAATAGTATAATAATGCGGGGGGGGGGGGGGGGGGGGAGTTGTAGTCTCATTATCATGTGTTATGAACCATTGGCTTCAAGTTCCTCTGCTTATGAAATGCTAAGTAGAAGCACAAAGTGAAATATCTTTATATTCATTTTTTGGGCACTTTTGCCTGTTTTTATTGGATAATTAGTGGTGAAGAGGCTGAAAACAAGGGGAGAGAGAAATGGGTATGACATGCAACAAAGGACTTGAACCAGAGATACTGCAGGTATGTGAAATGAGCTGTAACTACTGGGCTAGCAGACCGCTCCACTGCCTCTTTATTCTTTTGTAAAGCAGAAGAATGACTTTGCTTTAGAGTCACTCCTCTGCATTACAATGATAAATATCAATTTCTGCTGAAAATACTCACTTTCTACTTAGTTTATCTACAGTTTTCTCATGTTTCTACTCACTTACTATTCCACTATGCAGCCACAAACTGAACTTACTCACACATCTACTCAGTCCCACAAATAGTTTGAAGCTTTACTAAGTGTTCCAGCTCTGTGAGCAGGCAGCAGTAATCCTTCTTTATACACAGCTGGAAGGGATGGCGCAAACATAAAAGCTTTCCTATAGCATCCACACGGTCACGGAGGCTGGACCGGATCACACTAACAATCAGGCAACCTTTATCCTTCAATAATGAGATTTATACATCTGACCTTTACATTACAATGCCAGCAGGAGCATTTAACCAATGAGAACCTTCAGTGTCTCTTCTATTGACTGTTGACTGGAAACAAACCCAGCTGTTTATATCAATGTCAAGAGAGAGTGTACTTTTTAGCTTTTACACCAAAAACAGCTACTATCATAGAATATCATGTCCTATTTGACCTAAGACATGAAAATATAACATAGCAATAATGATGGAAATGTATTTTATGTAAAGTGAAAATGAACGGTATAACCATTATACCCATCAGTCTAGTATTTTGGGCCACTTAAGGAAAAGTAATCAAATTTCAGAGTAAAAGACATTTTGGTCAAATATCAGAACTGGTCAAATTTGACTCTCACAGTATGTAAGGGGTTAATACTGTAGAGCAGCGCTGACAGAAAAAGAAGACAGCATGTGATTGTATTGATCTGTCGCTTCCTCTTAAAATGGACACATGCAGGTATGGAATTAGTTTACTGGCCTGTGAGTAAAGTCAGAGCACGGCCGTGTCTTCCAGCAGATAAAGCTGGCTTGGAGAGGACTTATGAGCCAGAAGTGCATTCATGTATTGATTGACAGCTGTGGCCTCCCACCCCTGACTCTGGCCTTCTCTAATAGGTTAGGAGTTGGCTTAAAAAACTCTCCATACTGCTGCCAGGCTTGTCAATAAGCCTAGGTAATATATTAAAAAAACTTATATACTACAACTTTAAGTTATGTGAAGTAAGATTCTGGATTTTGTCAGGGTTTCATTTAGATTTTTTTCCCCTTCATATAATACATAGTATACAACATATGGGGTAACTGTAATCAGTCTCCCTGTTCATTCTAGCTGTGAAGTGATCGTTTCCAAGCTCAGACTGCAGTTCATTAAGAGCCTTTGTTGGAAAGAGAGTGAAAGGATCAGGAGAACAAAAGAGAGACTTGAGCACCTGACACACACACACACACACACACACACACACACACACACACACACACACACACACACATACGATTCAATCAGTGCACTCCCATATGGGGTAATCTAGTGTGTGTGTGTGTGTGTCCACTTCTGTGTCACACCTGCATTAAGTTATATTTTTTATAGACTGAATCAAATGAAAATCATCTTTCAAAATCGGAAATATTTCATGAATTTCAAATGATGTGTGCCTTTTTTTCTAAGTGGCTGCTTCCATTAATATAATAGCGTTGAATCAGTGTGTTTGTCTGTTCCAGAGAGCCTCCACAGAAACTGTTAAACTTCCTTTAATGTTCTTCTTTCTCCACACTGGAGACACAGAAGAGGAAAATCCAAGGTGAAATGTAGAAAGTGCAATAAAATAACTGCTAAAAATGTCTTTATTCCACTTTTCCTCCAATCTCTTGCTGCACCTTTTGTTCCGAAGTGACTATTAAACCAACAGAACGAATGAAGCAAACATGCTGCTGTTGCCTGAGGCTTCTCACACACACACACACACACACACACACACACGCTGGTCTTTCTCATACGCTTTGTTTCACCACTCCTCGGCCCTCTGGAGGGTTTCTCTCCTACAGAAAAAATACTGACTGAAGCAACATTTGCTCTGATTTAACTTTTTTTTAAAATAATCAGAACAAAAGAAAGCACTGACTGTAATTTGTGACAAATATTTAACATTTAAAGTTTCACAGCACAGAGGAAAGAGGAGGGAAATGAGCAGCTTGTAGGTCAGATAGAGGAAAAAAAGCCTAAGCGTTAAATACAAGAAAGGACAGAAAATAGATATTTCCACACAATAAACTCTAGAACTGTACAAACAGACCATTAGAAGTAGAAATCCTCTATTCAATAATTAAATTAAAGCAAATCAATGTCATTAGTACGATGAGTTCAGGTGCAGGAAGTAAAAACAACATCCTAGTGATTTATTGAATACATTAACTAATAACAGCTCACAGTACATCTCAGCTCTACACTAACACTAACACATGTACTCATGCTATAACATAATAACTATTGTCTGCCAGTGCTGCAGGTGCAGATGGTGGGAGAACCTCCAGAGGGTTCAGGGGGTCGGACCACTCGGCGTTCCCAGGAACCTGCTGCCTTGCTGGGCTTTGGGAGGCCAGACAGCCCCCCTGCTGTCCCTGGAGCTCCACCAACACAAACATACACACAGTTTTACTTCCCACTGTGTTATTAAGACTCTCTCTGAAAGCTATGTATTGAAGCCAAAGCCAGTTGTGATGTAGTGGACACAACAACATTGTATAGTATGGTATAATAAAGTATGGTATAATAAAGTATGGTATAATGTAGTGTATAATATATAGTGCAGATGGTTGGAGAGCCTCCAGAGGGTTCTAGGGGCTTGGCCTGCTCAGTGTGCAGGGAGCTTGCTGCCCTGCTGGGCTTTGTAAGTCCAGAACCCCCCCCCCCCCCCCCCCCCCCCCCCCCCGCTGTCCCTGGAGCTCCTCACACACACAACACACACACACTGAATGTGACTCATAATAATGCAGCTCATGCACAGAGTAAGAAATTAATCCTGTGCACACAGTGAAGTCAGCAGCTTACAGCCACAGACACACACACACACACACACACACACACACACACACACACACACTGTATTTCTGAAGCCTTTTTTTATTTAAATTCACTAATTAAATTATAATTTACATGAGATTAGAGTCTTATGGAGGTTCAACACGGTTTAAGGACATTTTTAGAGAGCTGCCACCCCGCCCCTATTGTTATAACACACACACTCACACCCACACAACACTGACACCCACACACACACACACACACACACACACACACACACACACCACACACACACACACACACAGGCAAACAAAGTCAAGTCAACAGTTAATCCCTTATATATATATACACACACACACACACACACACACACACACAGACACAGTGACAGCAGTGGTGTTGGAGGGAGTGTCAGCGTTTATAAAAGACTGAACAGATGTCGATTGTCCAGCTGCCTCCTTCTGCTGTGTGTGGTGTGTGTGTGTGTGTGTGTGTGTGTGTGTGTGTGTGTGGGGTTCTTGTTTTACATCCTTGTGAGGATCAGTTTGAGTTTGAGGACATTTTGTCCGGTCCTCACCCTTTCAAAAGGGCTGTTTTGAGGGTTAAGACCTGGTTTTAGGGTTGAGGTCAAATTAGTGGGAGGGTTGGCTGGTAATGTAGACTAAAGGAGCATTCCCTAAATTTATGGCTGGCTATTGTGCATCCTACACTGCATACTGGTGACATTAAGACAATGAAAATGTCTGTGATGTAGCCCTAAAGTTAGCAAGGACTCGATGGAATAGCAGTAGAATAATGTTCATCTGCATGCTGTCTGTGGTACGGAGGTTAAAAAGAGGTAAAGTAATTCATGTGGGTATAACTGAGACCGAGAGGAGATAAAGTTAGCGCGTTTGAAGTAAAACACACACACAGAACTGCTCACAGACTATTTCCTCTGTTGTCGTTTTTTTCAGATATAAATGAAGCACAACTGAAACTTATTAAAAAGTTGAATGAAAGCATTTTTTTCCACAGAGCTGCTGCAGGCGGACGCTCCCTATTTTACAACACAGAGAGAGAGAAAAAAAAGAAGAAACACTTGTTTGACTAACAGGCTCAAATGAAATCCATCGTCTCTGTGAAAATAACCTTTTAATACATTTTGAAATGATTACAAATGAACTAATTAGTGTACTACTAAAGCCAAGTAGAAATCAGTAAATCAGAGCAGGGGTCTGGTTTGCTGTGATTTCATTAAATGGTGCGTCTGTGTTCCTTTTCTGATCTACAGCTAACGCTCTTTGATTGGGGTTTAAAGGCTCTTCATACATGGGTGTGTCAGTGACTCTGGGTTTGATCTGCTGAGGTTTGAGGTGCGTTCAATGTCACCAAACTTTGGATGCGAGATCTGTGCTATCAAAGCTGTGTAAATGGATTGCAGGCAGAATACATTAGGAAGAAGGTATAATGCTGAATCAGCCTTTTGCAGCCAAAGATAGTTTATTAGATGAGGGAACACCACTCTGTATGTTTGGATGTTCTTCTTTGGCCAGCTTTGAAAACCCCGACAGAGTGAGAAGGTAGCTCATCAGACCTTCAGTGTAAACAGCTGACAGCAGTTGGATAGAATCAAGAGTTCAACTAAATGTAATAAATCACTTTAAGCTGATCACCTTTAAATCTGTAATTGAAGACCTGCAGGATTCAGGAGTGAAGCAGTCTCATTCATTTCATACAGTAACTGGATAAGATTGCAATGCGCTTGGCAAAATAACCCCAAATATTGTGTCAAGCTTGCAGTCTGGGTCCGAAAAATCACTATTAGATATCCTCCTTAAATCATTCAATCCCAGCAGCTGTCCAGAATGATAAAGTGCAGCACACATTAGCAGCATAAAACGCACATTAAAAAACACCTGCTACTCCTATTTACTATGGAAGCCCACGCACGCCACTTCATCACCTCATCATACACCAGTGGGTTTCCTAGCATCTGACATAATGAAATCTCAGTATCAGACATTTCACTTCTTATTTATTCCATCATTAATAACTGAATGCCAGGTTTTGCACTGTTTTTGTGTAGCATTTTTATATATAGATTTGATTTACAGATTAAACTTAACTGTTCCTTAAATGTGTATATGTGTAGCTCCAGATACACACACACACATGTTGTCCTAGGTCAGTTATGGGGACGTTACATAGATTTACATTCATTTCCGTGGAGGCTTACCCTAATCCTAACCCACACAAAAATCAGCATTTCACCAACTGTGGACTTAGCTTTTGTCCCGTGTTGGACAGGCCATCCCCCTTGACATCAATACACACACACACAATATCATCCTAGGTCACTTGTGGGGACATTACATAAACTCAAACGTATCTTCATTTCCTGGAGACTTAACCCTAACCTTATCCACTGATCCAAAAATCTACCTTTTACCAATTGGTGACACAGCTTTTGTTCCCCCGACTCCACCCCGACACACACACACACACACACAAACACTCTTAGATGAAAGGGTGAAATCAGAGGACCGCAGCTGAAAGTGACAAAGAGAGGTAATTGTGCTATTGTGCTTCAAATCATGTGAAATTACACACTCACTCTCACACACACGCACTCGGTCAGCTGAGTCCAGTCAAACACTGAATCACACAATAACCTGACAAAAGACTAATGACATACCGCCTTAAGTCAGCAAAACACTTCAACACTGGAATATAAACGTTAGGGATACTTAACAAAACTCTGCTTTTTAAGAAAAATAATAAAAAATGGAGAATGTTAGAAAATTAAATATGTGGAATTTATCATAGAGTGTAATCGTTGTCTTTTCTATAATCAGCACTTTCACACAAAAATGAAGAGTTTCCCCTGAGGTCATTGTCTGTTGAAATATTAAACATGGAGAACAGAAACTATAGAGACAGGAGAATCTCCTCCTCACAACTGAAGACATATTTTTGGATAAGAGATGAAATATATCTTCAAGAATCCTGATAATCCTTATCTGAGAAATAACCCTGGTTACATCATCAGAATAATAAGGGGGACACTCCTGAGTTCAGATCATTCAGCTAAAATAAAACATTTAGCATCATTTCTAACCTATTCAAACATTTACATTCACATTTATTTAAATAAACTCACTTCTCTAAGAGGAACAGTCAGTTTATTAGTGAGTGGCGGCACTAGTCTTTGTTGTAGGAAGCCCCATCTGCTGTGTGTGTGTGTGCGTGTGTGTGTGTGTGTGTGTGTGTGCGTGTGTGTGTGTGTGTGTGTGTGTGAGTCAAAAAGCCAACAATGACCTCCTCCTCTGCTTCTTCTTCTATCCCACTACATCTGCCACGACCCCCTCGCTGTGTGTGACTAACAGCACTGTATGAAGTCACAAGTAGTGTGTGTGTGTGTGTGTGTGTGTGTGTGTGTGTGTGTGGGACAGATGGGGCGATGAGTGTGGATTGTCATGGAGATGAGGGTAAACTCCTTTCAGTGGGCACCAACATACACACGCACACACACACACACACACACACACACACACACACACGCACACACACACACACACACACACACACACACGCACACACGCACACACACACACACGTCTTTATTTCAGCATGTCTGCTATCTTGTCTCTCAACACAGGTGCTTTCATTTCTCTCCACACAATTAACACAAACTACAATTTAGCAGAATCTAATATATATCTTAATATATGTTATTTTAATTACTATTAGTTACCATTCACCAGACGTTTAAAGGAAATATTTAGTCTTTAAATCTCTTCTAATCCAAATGAATCCTGATCTGTTTCAGTGAAGTGCTCTAACAGACAGAGGTCACATGTAATGGTGAACTCAGTCTGAACCCTACCCTTAGACGACACCTGCTCTTTTACGTCTTTCTGTTCCAGTTTTTCAGGTGGAGTGGAGCACTGTAGCGGTGAGTGGCAGCAGAACATGAATATTTGATCTATAGTACTTTCTCCTCTGCTGAGAGTAAAAATGTAGACACACTGGGATATAAAATGGAAAAATTTGGCAAAAACAGCAGCAATCAGGGGACTGACTCGAGGGTGGGGGGGGGGGCGAGGAGGGGGGGTAATCCGTGCAAGTTTAATTTTGGTGATATTTGACTCACAGAATTGCGCTGTTGACCGATAGCAAGCTGTTTTAACAGTGCTGACCTTTGAGAGAACAGAGCGCTACAGAACCCAAAGAGGAAGAAGTGGCTTAGTAGCTGTGTTGGACCATTCACTTTTATTTAAAGGGGACATATCTTGCATATTTCCAGGTTTATTGTAGTAATCTGGGGCTTTACTGGAATATCTTTGCATGATTTACAGTTTTAAAAACTCCCTATTTAACTGATAGTGACCCTTTATGCAGCCGCTCAGTTCAGTCTCTGTCTGAAACAGGCTGTTTTGGCTCCTGTCTCTTTAAGAGCTGGAGTTGGAACAGTGGAAAACGTAAATAACATTTAACAACGACCTTAGCAACCAAGGCTACAGAACAGTATGCACAGTAGATCAGCCGTCAATATAGACCCACCTAGTTTGCAAAGATTAGCAAAGAAATGTCATAATGTTTTTTCAGGGTTTTTTTTCATTTTTTTGTGTTTGCACTCGGTTTTTTCATGCCAAAATGTCTTAACACTAGAACACGGGGTCATTTTTACCCCCCTGGTGTTTCCATATGCACATAACTATAAGAAAAAACAGTTCATGACTTTTTCTAAAATGGGAGTATTAATCATCTAGCAAATTAAATAGTTATTTAGTTGTTTGTTTGTTACAGGCTACAGTTTATTGATGCATTTTGAAAGTATTTGACCTTTTTGATCTGCAATGCAAATGTAAAATGAATAAACAGTGAGTTTCTTTATTCCCAGCAGTGTAATTAAAACACGTATCCAAAAGTTCAGCTTCTACTTAACATTCTTCTTCTACAATAATTCAGAAATTTAAATGTGTTAATTATGAGCCTGTCCTAATTTACAGTTTATTGATGGATTTTAAAATGTATTTGACTGTAATCTGTAATGACAAAGCCTGGAGCAATTGCAAAATTAATAAGACCCCATATGCTGCATTTTAAATAGTTATTTCATTAAGTCTTACTTATTATTTTAAAAAACAGAATGAAAATGAACTTAACTACTTCAAGAAATGTTGCAGCAGGGGGTAAAAATTACCCCCCCCCCCGGCAGTTCCAGGGGGTGTTGGAATATTGATGCTGCTGCTCAGTGGAGAACATTTTGTCTGAAAAGTGGATGTAAATGTTTTGACTTGAGCTCTAAATATAAAAGCTATTCCTTCTACTGACTTCAGTGCTTAAGGTTACATATAGTATGTCACAGAGTCATTAACGTCTGCTGTAGTTAAACATACTTAACCTACTGTGTTCTGCAATGTTAAATAATTCATCATAGTTATTCCATTGACGGTAATGTAAATATAATGTAAAGGCAGTGACTCGTGAAATACATGTATCTGCAAGAATGAGGACAAAGAAAGTGAAAGCAGAAACATGCTCTCCTTCCTGGACTAGTTTCCGCTGATTCACTCTGCTGCTGCTTCACATCAAACACCTGAGCATCAGAGAAAAGGTCACTTACTATATCTACGGTTCATCTTCATATCGTTGTGTGGCAGCATTTCAGCGCTGATTCTACCAGTTATTTGTTCTGATTCGCTGAGTAACACCCACCAGCCATGTTGCGGTGTGTCACACAGGGGCAAGTCATACAGAAGAAGCGGTCCTGGTACAGTAGCCGGTATGTGCGTCAACCTGCAATCACTCAACATTGGGAATGGAGGGGGGGAGGGGGAGGGGTGGTACATCTAATCTCTCTATCCTATCCAAATGACCCTTTTCCTTCTTTACACAACTACATCCATCACTTAGAATACCTTCAGGGAGACACTGTACCCATCCTCACCATTTATATAACTCATCACATTTGAACTACTTGGTGGGGGCGCCTGTGGCTCAGGAAGTAGAGCGGGTCTTCTGCTAATCGGAAGGTCACTGGTTTGATTCAGATTCATCGTATGAAAATGTGCGAATGAGTGAATATTAACCTATGTTGTAGAGTGCTTCAAGAGGTCGGTAGACTAGAAAAGCCCATATAATTGCAGTACATTTACTGTTTACTACAAACGCACACAAAAGCCACAAGTACTTGAGGAGAAGGACAATTTCCAGCACTTGAACTTCTCCTTATTTGTGCAGAGCTTAGTTCTTTTTCTGTTTTAACCTTGTATATCAAGACTCTATGAGCCTATGACAAGGCCGCTCTCTACAGCATAAAGAGCTGGACAAAGAGCTCATTCTGTTTATTACAACTTTTACCTTGATGGCACAGTAACACAGTATGTCTAGTTTATCTGGTCCCCTAATAGAAGTACTGACACAGCTAAATGTGGTATTCCTCACATCAACATTTCTTATATTACTCTGACATTTCTGTGAATGGAACTTCACAACCTACAATTGGAGTGGAATAAGATGCCAATGTTATGGCAATCTGAGGCAGTCTATTATGGTAGTGATTAAATCTTGCATTTACTCATGTAAAGCTGGCGTTCTTCGAGTTTGCACCTTGTTGACATAAACCTATACCTTTACACTTCTAAATCTAACCTGTAAACATTGAGATTCTTGGTCACTCTGGACCAAAGAATTGGATGGATTAAAAGACTGTTGGACAGACGTGCACTGACTCGTTGACAAAAGATTGAAAGGTACTTCTTAATAATACATTTTTAAAGGGAGGAATCAGTTTTGGCAATTCCTCCGTCACCCGATGTGAGTGTCTCTCAAACTGAAACATGAGAGAAGCTGCTGGGTAAAATGGAGCCTGGACTGCAGCCAGTCAACCGTCAGGGTGGGAGGACGATGCTTTCAGTTGCCAAGACTGCATGGAAAGCCTTGTTAGCAGGAGTGGGGCAGGAAAAAAAAATCAATATAGCAACATATCGCAAAGTAAGTAAGTAACTTTATTTATATAACACCTTTCAAGAGCAGAGATGTCGCAAAGTGCTTTACCGAGGAAATAAAGCATAAAACGTACAGACATAAAACACTGTAAATAAACTGAAAAATTACACAGAGGCAAGACTGAATAAATGGATGTTGAGCTGCTGTCCACAGATCATAAATCCAATTGGAGAGAGTTCCAAAGTTTCTAAGCCAGGACCTCAAAAACACAGTCTCCTTTGGTTTTAAGCCTAGTTCAAGGAACAACCAGCAAACCCTGATTAGAAGACCTTGGAGACCTGCTTTTGACATGGGACTAGAGTAGATCTGTAATTTAGGCAGATGCCAGACCATGCAGGAACAAGAACTTTGAAGTTTTGAATTTGTTGGGGAGCCAGTGAAAAGCAATCAGAATCTGTGTCACGTGAGACCTTTTGGAGGACCCGGTCAAGAGTTTAGCAAGAGGCACAAACTAAGACTACAGTTAAGAGTGTTCTGATATTTATACTTTGCAGCATTTCTATTCTGTGAAACGAATGTATCTGACTAGTTCCTGCTTTTTGAAATCATTTCTGTACAGATATCACAATATATCGTAATTATTTCTTTGTGATATATTGTGTATTGCAGAAATGCCTTCGTTGCGATATATCATTATCGTGAGAAGAATATCACGATAGTCAGGGTGTGAACTTACAGGGAGGCAAGAGGGATTTGTGAAATTTTGGGGGGTTAATAAAATACACAGTATGCTATTTTTGCCATGTATGTCTATTTTTCTGCAAAAGATACAAAAAATCTCTTAGTCACTCAGTCTGCATGCAGAATCAACATTATTCATTTCTCTGTCACTCAGCATACAGTGATGCCAAAAAGTCAATCAACCCCCCCACCCTTCCAAAAAATGTGAGCTCCCCCGAAGGCCATGATATAACTATAGCACTGATGATAGTATTGTATACAGTGAGTACTTGTTAAACTGCCCAACCTGTCAGCAGAAACACTGAGAGATGACACTTTATATGAGTCAGAGCATAGAGGCGTATTCATAGCGCCTCAATAATGTAAACACAGTTTTAAATTGTATGTAAATTCATGTTAATACCACCACAGTTATGGGTTCATCCAATATTAATGTAAACACTGACACATTCAGAGGATTGATTACTTGGATCTCCTGGCAGGCAGTTGTACATATTCTATTAAGATAGTACACTGACTGAAATCTATTTAGGTTTAAATCTGATGAAGTATTTGATTTACATAGAAAATAAAATTTCTTTATCGTACCTAAGGGGGGAACAAACCTTAATAAATGTGATTTGAAGCCTAGGTGGAAAATTAAGTGACTTGTAAAGATGAAGGTAGTTTGTTGAATATGAATGAGGACCACAGAGGGAGGAGTTCAGTTCGCTATAGGGGCTGCAATTAAAACTAATGCATGCACGTTTAAAACGTGTGATTCAGAGCCAAAACTTAAAGGAGGAGGAGGGGAGGCGCTGCCAGCTGCTGTCAGAGCTCAACAACACAACTTCGCTTAAAATACACAGTGACTACATCCAGATCAAAGAACAGTTTCTCATAGAAGTGTTCATTACGTCTCAAAATATAAAAGTCACACCATCTGTTCATAACTCCAAGTTTGCGTGTGAAGTCCTCTCCAACTTCTGTAATCTAAGGTAATTATGTAAAGTAAAATCGACCTGTTAAGGCTCCTACGCTGTGTGATAGCAGCAACCTCTGTGTGAGATGAATCTAATAACATTTCGGCGTCAGTCTGTGTCAGATTGTATGATGTCAGTTTTTGAGGCATGTCAAAACAGTACAGTGCAAGGGTTTTAGGCACTTTAGATGCTTAGCTCATTAACCATAATGCAACACCATCAGAGAGGCGTCTGTTCAGTGCC
The DNA here is from genome assembly GCF_027409825.1 of Scomber japonicus. Taxonomy (NCBI): domain Eukaryota; kingdom Metazoa; phylum Chordata; class Actinopteri; order Scombriformes; family Scombridae; genus Scomber; species Scomber japonicus. Next base: position 862,174 of record NC_070596.1, read on the forward strand.
AAATGTATTCTGCAGCATGACAACCAACCCAAACATCCAGCCACAGTTAGAAAGAACCATCTTCTTTAGGAGTCTTGCAACAGATGCTTTGGAACCCAAAGAGCCCTGATTATGTGAAGATACATAAGCAGCTGAGACGCCTAAAGGTGCATTCACCCCAAACACAAAGCTACATTTCCGGTTTGTATTGACAAAGTCAAAGTCAATGCAAAGACCCACTGGTATTTAAGAAGGTTATTATTGATGACAGCAGCTGGGGGGAGGGGGGGGGGGGGGGGGGGGGGGTTGACTCCAGTGCCGACTCTGGCTTAGTTAGGTTGAAGTGAAAGTGAAGATAAATGAAGGGCTGGACCAGGTTGTGGTTGCAGAGCCGTTACACCTCTAGTTTGGTTTAATCATCTACTTCACAGTGACACCTAGTTGTTAGTAGACTGTAAATATTTCAGAAGTCTCTACCCTTAAGACATTTGTCCTGAGGATTACACTATATGAAAGGTCATAGAGTCATAAGATCTAAAGGGTGTATCCTCTGGGGAGCAGGTTTGTCTGGTGAGTTCATGGTGATACCTTCAGGCCGCTGCTATCATGTACTTTCAAAGAAAACTATCAGGTTACTAAACTCTGACAGCAGTCATTCTAAATGACATGTTTAATGATTGTGACTTTACTTGATAACAGATGTAACAAATGTCTATTAATTAATGTATTCTAGTGCTATTTATTTTACCTTAATTATCTTATTTTTCAGTCCTTCCTCTGTTTATTTATTGATCTGGCCTTTTGACATGTAATTTATTGGATTGTGTGATTGGGGATGGAGTAAGTTGCAAATTAATTGGCCTCTTTGGGATCAATAAGGTTGTCTGAATCTGAATCTGAATACATTTTGATATTAATTGTGTAACAGTAGAAATGTGGTCCTGGAGATGATGCTAGAGGGAAACTCAGGAGGACACTGAAATATTCCTAAATCATCCTTGTGGAACATGAACATCCACAGTGAACTGATTAGAAATAATGAGTAATAGTTCAAGTTCAAGATTATTTATTTGTCATTCCAAAACTATCTATTTAATCCATGCAGGGGATGGAAATTGTGTCTCTGGGGACCAGAGTGCAAATAAATAGAATCAGTAACTAAACATAACTAAGACACACATAAGAACAATTAAAAAGACAATAAAGCAGCAGCAGTTAATGACTGGTGCTATATTAAAACAAAGTGCCTGATAAAATCATTTAAAAAGGTAGCTGTTGTGTAGATGTGCAAAAGTGCAGTGTTACTAATAGTTGTATCAATGGTTGTGTCTCATTCTTTTTGGATGGTTTTCTGGATGGATCAGGAGTTTTAAGTTCCACTTTCTGCTAAAAATATAATTAGAAAAGCTTTTTGTGTGTGTGTTTGAAAAGCCACAAAAGAGCTGAGCTGGTGAAGTTCTACTATATTAGCCAACTTCCTGTTGTTACTCTGATGCAAAATGACTTTTTAAAGCGCAGCAGTAAAAGTAATATTATCATGAGTGATAATAATTAATCATCCTGTGATGTCAGCACAGTGTCATCCTGCAGCTGCACTGTCACCTCCTGCCGCTGATGCATTTTGACGTGGCTGCTGCGGGCGGCGAATTAACATCACGGCCGGACGTAACATGCAGGCAACCTACTGATGTGTCTGCAGGCACCAGTACACTGCTGCTGCGCTAGTGTGTGTGTGTGTGTGTGTGTGTGTGACTGTAGCTGGTTAAGCCGATGTGACATTTTTCTGAAGTTTGTTTTTTATTGAAACAAACTGAGACAGGAAACTTTTCCAGGTCAGTGACGATGTTCCTCTTTGAATGGCAGGAAGCGGTTCCCTGACGGTGGTGACCTCTGTGACATGTCCTGGGTCATGATGGAGACTGACAGGGTCGAGCTGACTGACTCAGTGATGTCACAGAAGCTGTACCTCTGACCTCTATTTCTCTGGGGAAAGACCACATAGACATAGAGGTTCAGAGTATCCAAACTTTCCATCCTCCCTAATAATTTTCCAAATGTTACATCAGAGATTCATCTCCTTCCTACAGCGGCGTATTAGGGACATATATGTTGAAATATATATATTGACCTGGAGGAGGATGTTGTGTGACATTATAAAGAAAGAAATCTTTTCAAAGTCTGGATGCTTGGGATGATATGGTGATTGTCGGCTGAAATAAGTATCTCCTTATTGCTAAATCCAACTAAATCAAAATGACAATACAATTACATCAGCTCTTCCGCAGCAGGCATAATTATGGAGTTAGATTTGTTTCATAATGTTGTGTGTGTGCAGATCGACAATCTGTGTGTAAATGTGTAATCTGTAAATATAAACACCTTCCACAAATACACAAAAAAGATTTGTATACTCACAAAAATATTTTGCAAATATAAATCGGATCTGCAAATACACAAACAAATTCCACAAATATAAAAAATACATTAAATTAATTTTGTGAACTCAGTTTTTATTTGTGAATCGAAAAAACATTTGTGGATCTCAGTTCTACGCTTGTGGATTTGCTTTTTACACACACGGAGTTTTGAAACAAACTTTCCGCCGGTCCGAACGAAAATCCACTCGTATCACTCGGCTATTTTCGGATAGCAAGCGATCGCCTACTGGTGACGTCATTTCCGCATATCAAAGTAAGAGCACGCAGTCTTTCTATGAGCTTTTTAAAATGTTTATCAGCGATAAGTGACGTGCATTCATGGTTTCATGTTAATGTCATACAGTGATTATTAGTGTGTGTTTATTTGTTCTATGTATATTATCTAGCACACACTTTCATATACATTTCTGTGTGAGTATGAAAGGCACCAGGATGCTTGTGGGCAACGTTCAGACAATTTTTATCGTTAAACAATAATAAAAAATAAATAAATAAATAAACACAGCTATTCATAAAACAGAATGAATACAAATGTAAAATATATTATTATTATTATTTTTATTATTGTTTAACGATAAAAAATGTCTTTTAAATGCTGTGCTGAAAATGTCTAAATCTTAAACCCCATAATTTTCTACTGATTACACTAGTATTGAAAGGTTGTGAAGAGATGTCTGGATGTCAGTCACCAGCAGTCTACAGGGGCCCTCTTTACAGGTTGGATTGTTATGACTTCTGGTCTATTTACAATGCATCTTAATCATATTTGCAATGTATAAAATCCTGCACCCTGTTCGTTCTCCCAGCCCGCAACATGAATGCTTACACATAGACATTAGAACTACATTAGTAAGAGTCAGTACACTACTAATAAGATGTGAAGTGCGTTGTGACTTTTACCCATCTGAAAGAATAAATGAAAAATATAAAGGATGAGGTGGCTGTAAATGTATATGAAAGTGTGTGCTAGATAATATACATAGAACAAATAAACACACACTAATAATCACTGTATGACATTAACATGAAACCATGAATGCACGTCACTTATCGCTGATAAACATTTTAAAAAGCTCATAGAAAGACTGCGTGCTCTTACTTTGATATGCGGAAATGACGTCACCAGTAGGCGATCGCTTGCTATCCGAAAATGTCCGAGTGATACGAGTGGATTTTCGTTCGGACCGGCGGAAAGTTTGTTTCAAAACTCCGTGTGTGTAAAAAGCAAATCCACAAGCGTAGAACTGAGATCCACAAATGTTTTTTCGATTCACAAATAAAAACTGAGTTCACAAAATTAATTTAATGCATTTTTTATATTTGTGGAATTTGTTTGTGTATTTGCAGATCCGTTTTATATTTGCAAAATATTTTTGTGAGTATACAAATCTTTTTTTTGTATTTGTGGAAGGTGTTTATATTTACAGATTACACATTTACACACAGATTGTCGATCTGCACACACACAACATTATGAAACAAATCTAACTCCATACATAATGCATGACAAGCAACATCTCTCCAGTGTTGTAAAGAGAGGTGATGTGACTGCTTGACAAGGTTTTATTCTCATAAATGTGCGACTTTATACCATCAAAGAAAATTTGCGTTTTTTTTTCTTGTAAATTTGTGACTTTAATCTTTACGTTTTTTCTCAAAAATGACCCCAAAGTTACCTTGAAAAATATATTTTTTAACATATATGGCCCAAACACGCCATTGTACCTTCATTTCAGGTTGTTTTCTTGTTTGTCATATTATGAAAATCCACTTGCAGTGACCTGAAACCTGCTGTAGAGAAATCCTCCACACATCACCTCATGTGCATACATTAAACGTAAATCATTTGTTTCTTATCTTACTTGATGAAATGACTGCTGGTACAGAAGTAAAACACATTTCACTGCTGCTCTTGAACTCACTCAGTGAAGCCGTAACAAGTCACTGAAGCGCAACTGCAAAAGAAGGTCAGACGTACTATTTAATTAGTGTTTACTTTGATTTCTTCTTACATATGCTAATTAGCAATTTATGAATTGAGTTGTAGACACGAAGAGTTGAATATCTGATTAAGTTGAGTGAACTGTCTCGGTTATTGTTAAACCTATAATATGGTTGGAAAAATGTGTGCACAGCATCCTGGTTCTGGTTTATATTCTATTGAGGTGTCCATGCAAGACGATTTGTATGCATGACGCATTCATCAAAGGTCACATTATCATGATGTTGAGATTCAGCTGAGGGTTGACATGGTTTTTTTAAAATTCTCTCTCCACTATTTAAGTTTTGAGCTGCTGAACAGAAATAAATGTCCATGTTTGACCGAACGGGGGCAAGAACTACAGAACCTCAGGGACTGAACTCAAGATCAAGAACCTCTTGAAGGACTCTCTGGATGCTTGCATTGCTCAACATCTGTAACTGGCCAAACACAGAGTAAGCCACATCTGCAACTTGTGTACAGCAATAGATGTGATTCATGTGATGTGAATTTCCTGTATGTTGTGTATATGTTATCTTGTCCTCTTCCAAGGTCTCCATGGTGATGGAGGTCCTGTTTCTAGAAGTTGCTACACATCCTCCTGTCCAGATTCTTGATATATGTTACTAATCCATCTATAATGTTGTCATCCTGTTTATTCATGCTGTATCTATGTCATTTCTCTTTCTTGATCTATCATGTATACACATCTATCCTCTATTTCCTGCCTGTCCATCCTGGGAGGCAGATCTGTCCTCTGCGGCTCTTTTCGGAGGTTTTCTAACATGACTGTTTCCTTATTCAGATGGAGGGTAAAAGGACAGAGGATGTTGTATTACTTTACAGATTGTAAACCTCGTCCTGAGGCAAATTTGTGATATCGGACTACACAAATAAAAATGGACTTGACAAGAACGAGAAGTGAAAGAAAAGATTGTTGGACATTACTCTAAAGCAGAGATGAAGGACAATGACACACCGCACTTTTCAGTTTCCATCATTCCATCAAACATGAGTCATTCAACCAGAAGTACAAAGAACAGCAGCTGAATCTTTTAGAAAAGAAATGAAAGACTCTACAACTGATGATTTTAAATATATACTTATAAATATTATATCATTTAATATATATATTAAATTAACTATGAGGAACACTGGCTTTAACTGAGGGTTTAAAATTCAATGACACAACTACACACACACACACGCACACACACTTTCAACATATGTGTTTCGATGCTACTCGCCCAATCAGCATGCAGTATTTCACATGTTTAACTATTTAACAACGACACATGTTCTCCATTAGAACCAAAGAAGAAGAACTCGAGTCAACTCAATGAGGCCTACAGTGGAGGGGGAGGGTGTGTGTGTGTGTGTGTGTGTATATGTATGTTTGTGTTTTACATAAATCAACAGCTGTCTAGATAAAACCTCGTATAGTGGTAAAAATCTCCATCTACCGCAAATAAATCATCAAAACAAAGATTTACATCATGGAGATACTAGGTTTGCATCTGACAGCAGATCTGTGTGTAGGACTGCTTGTTCAGTAATGTGTGTGTGGTGTGTGTGTGTGTGTGTGTGTGTGTGTGTGGTGTGCTGCATGCAGGACGCATCACTAATCTTTATAAGTGGCTATAAATCCAGCTTGCTGTGCTGCTGCTGCTGGGGGAGAGGAGGGGGGGTTAGTGGGGGTGGGGATGGTGGGGTGGTGGTGGTGGTGAGTGTTCAGGGTTCAATGGTTTTTGGAGTCCTCCTCACTCGCTTGCTCACATGCACAACGCCACGCCTCGCCCCATATGAATATTTATGAGAGGAAACTGCTGCAGTTGAGGGGATTGATCGTATCTGGTGAGAGCTGCGGCGCTGCACAGGAAGCCATCGTGCCTCGCGCCATCGTTCTGGATGGGGATTTTTTGGATTTCATCCAAAACGCCGCCTGACTTGTTTGTCGCCTCCCGACCTCGACGCCCGGATCGTCCTGCTGGTTTACAGCACAACGGGCAAATGGAAATGAGCTAAATGATACTTAATAAGCATGCAGCTACAGCACACCTGCACATGTGTGGCCACGCCCCTGACCTCTGACCTCCAGCTGCAGGCTCACAGTACACTACTTCTGTTCTGTTTGCCTGTAGAACATACTGCATGGACAAAAGATAAATGTGATAGGCTAATATTGGCCAATGACACATCAATCGGGCTCTAATCACAACTATTGTTCCACTTTGTATTGTTTTGTTTAATTGGGATATTGACCCTCCATGTGTTGTGTCCTTAATAACATTTTGAATTGATTTGAATATTTGACAAAGACAGCAAATACATTTAAGAATCTGAAACCAACAAGTGACTGAAATGATTAACCGATTCATTTTCAGTCAATCAACTTATTGATTTATCAGGAAAAGTAACAAAACTTTCAATCACAGCCAACATCTGTCTGAAAGCACTGTGTCATTGTTTGTGTCAATAAAAAAACTGCTTTTAAAAGTTGAATTTTTATGCATTTTTTAAACTAGATTGAGTTGTCTGTGTCTCAGAGCCCTGAAGATGTTCAGTAGGTGTGTGTGTGTGTGTGTGTGTGTGTGTGTGTGTGTGTGTCTTTGTATACTGAACTGCATGATACAAACACACAAACAGTTTACATCCAGGGGCAATAAAACTGCACGCTTCTGCATAAAAAAAAAGCTTTTCATTTGTTCTCCACTTTTTAATCAGCTCTAAAAAAAATTCTGCAGACAAAACAAAAAAACAAAAAAAACACCCACAAACAAAAAGCAGCAGAGTAGAAACTACACACACAACACAGCAGGCAGGAATAAAATAAGTAAAAACCAATTAATGTAAAAGCCTGCAGGAGTATTAATGAGGAGGATTTAAAGGTGAGGGAGATGTAGTGCTCCTCAGGCAGGTAATGCAGGTTCTCTGACATGAATAATGTATGAGTGTCAGAGCCATAGCAGCTGATGTTAAATATAGACAGCTGAGAGCATAAGACGTAAATGAAGCGCTAATGTTCAGAGCCGAGGCAAATTACCGTTCTGTAAATTACTCACAGGCCTGTTTTGGTTTGTTTTTTTGTGTTGTTGTTTTTTTTCTATTTAACTATCTGAATAAATGCGGAGACACAAACATGCTTAAAATACACATTCACGCTACAAATGCTACCTTTATTGGAACATGAGATACGCTTAGATGAGAGAAACATAATTAGATTTTGAGTTACTGCTCCTTCTTGGCTCTCTTTACTAACATGGTATTAATAATATCTTTACAGCAACATTGGATCACAAAACTATGTGAAACTGCTCAGCTTTACAAAGCTTTTAAGCCTCTTAGCCTCTTTTAGCTCAATATTTTGGTTTCTGGGAATCGATTTGACTGTTTTGGCTCAATCTCACAGTGTTCTAACCCTAATAAAAAGATGAACAAAACAAGGAACCTTCTTCCAGGATGGACAACATGCCCCATTTCAATATCAAACTGAACTGAGAGATTAAAGAAACACCTGCATCTACCATTAGAACATCAGTATTCACCAAAAACCCTCAACTGGTCAAAACTCAAAGTATTCTCCCACAGTCATGGTATTAATAAAAATCAATACTTTTACAGTAACGTTGGATCACACTACTATGTGGAAAGGATCACTTGTGATAACAAACCCACATAGAAGCATCACATGTGGTTCTCATCAGCTTTACAGAGCTTTTCAGCCTCCTTTAGCTCAATATTTTGGTTTCTGGGAATCGATTTGACTGTTTCGGTTCAAACTCATAGCAGGAAAGAATTAGGAGAAACCCCAGAAAGATCGACCTAACAAGGAACCCTTTTCTAAGATGGACAACAGCTCCCATTGGAATATATCGAGCTGAACTGAGAGAGTAAAGAAACACCTGCATCTGCCATTAGAACATCTGTATTCATCGTCAAAACACCCACAATTCGTCAAAATGTACAGTAAACTCAGCCAGAGAAATGACTCAAACACTAGATCATAAAAAAATCTAACTACCAGCAACAACACAGTTTGTCCAGTCTATGGAGAACAAGTGCATTTGTTCAGTCCATAAATATACATGAGTATTTCTAAAGGGTTTCATATTTGTCCTTTTTTTTTCAGCAGTGTTTTGCTTCAGGTCGACCACCGACTGATAAATGAAGCTCTTCCGCACTAACATACAAGAACCCTCCGTGTGTTTGAATTATATACTCAGATTTGTAAATGACTTCCCGTCCACGGCGGGAGTGAAAGAAAAAAACCCAAATTAAACTGAGCCCGAGCAACAGCAGCAGCCAACACATCGTTTTCACTTGTCCACCTTATTAATCCACCGCTTCTGGCTGTGACTGCACACACACACAGTCTTTTTCATTTGGCTCAAGCGATCAACCTCTCAGACCTCAGCCACACACACGTCATCTGTTAGAGGAAGACGTAGAGAGTCTTTGTTCAAGTCAAGACCAACAAGTCTTTATAAAAATCAGCAAGTATTGGGTCAAGATCGGTAAGTCTCACCTAAAGATAAGTAAGTCTCACCTAAAGATAAGTAAGTCTCACCTAAAGATCAGTAAGTCTCACCTAAAGATAAGTAAGTCTCACCTAAAGATCGGTAAGTCTCACCTAAAGATCAGTAAGTCTCATGTAAAGATCGCTAAGTCTCACCTAAAGATCAGTAAGTCTCACCTAAAGATCAGTAAGTCTCACCTAAAGATCGATAAGTCTCACCTAAAGAGAAGTAAGTCTCACCTAAAGATCGGTAAGTCCCACCTAAAGATAAGTAAGTCTCACCTAAAGATCAGTAAGTCTCACCTAAAGATCGGTATGTCTCACCTAAAGATCGCTAAGTCTCACCTAAAGATAAGTAAGTCTCACCTAAAGATCGCTAAGTCTCACCTAAAGATAAGTAAGTCTCACCTAAAGATCGCTAAGTCTCACCTAAAGATAAGTAAGCCTCACCTAAAGATCAGTAAGTCTCACCTAAAGATCGGTAAGTCTCACCTAAAGATCGCTAAGTCTCACCTAAAGATAAGTAAGTCTCACCTAAAGATCAGTAAGTCTCACCTAAAGATAAGTAAGTCTCACCTAAAGATAAGTAAGTCTCACCTAAAGATCGGTAAGTCTCACCTAAAGATCGGTAAGTCTCACCTAAAGATAAGTAAGTCTCACCTAAAGATCAGTAAATCTCACCTAAAGATCGGTAAGTCTCACCTAAAGATCGCTAAGTCTCACCTAAAGATAAGTAAGTCTCACCTAAAGATCGGTAAGTCTCACCTAAAGATAAGTAAGTCTCACCTAAAGATCGGTAAGTCTCACCTAAAGATCGGTAAGTCTCACCTAAAGATAACTAAGTCTCACCTAAAGATCAGTAAATCTCACCTAAAGATCGCTAAGTCTCACCTAAAGATCAGTAAATCTCACCTAAAGATCGCTAAGTCTCACCTAAAGATCAGTAAGTCTCACCTAAAGATCGGTAAGTCTCACCTAAAGATCGATAAGTCTAACCTAAAGAGAAGTAAGTCTCACCTAAAGATTGGTAAGTCCCACCTAAAGATAAGTAAGTCTCACCTAAAGATCAGTAAGTCTCACCTAAAGATCGGTATGACTCACCTAAAGATCGCTAAGTCTCACCTAAATATAAGTAAGTCTCACCTAAAGATCGGTAAGTCTCACCTAAAGATCAGTAAGTCTCACCTAAAGATAAGTAAGCCTCACCTAAAGATCGGTAAGTCCCACCTAAAGATAAGTAAGCCTCACCTAAAGATCAGTAAATCTCACCTAAAGATCGGTAAGTCTCACCTAAAGATCGCTAAGTCTCACCTAAAGATCAGTAAGTCTCACCTAAAGATAAGTAAGTCTCACCTAAAGATCGGTAAGTCCCACCTAAAGATCGGTAAGTCTCACCTAAAGATAAGTAAGTCTCACCTAAAGATCGGTAAGTCTCACCTAAAGATCGCTAAGTCTCACCTAAAGATCAGTAAGTCTCACCTAAAGATCAGTAAGTCTCACCTAAATATCGGTAAGTCTCACCTAAAGATCGGTAAGTCTCACCTAAAGATAAGTAAGTCTCACCTAAAGATCAGTAAGTCTCACCTAAAGATCGCTAAGTCTCACCTAAAGATCGCTAAGTCTCACCTAAAGATAAGTAAGTCTCACCTAAAGATCGGTAAGTCTCACCTAAAGATCAGTAAGTCTCACCTAAAGATCAGTAAGTCTCACCTAAAGATCGATAAGTCTCACCTAAAGAGAAGTAAGTCTCACCTAAAGATCGGTAAGTCCCACCTAAAGATAAGTAAGTCTCACCTAAAGATCAGTAAGTCTCACCTAAAGATCGGTATGTCTCACCTAAAGATCGCTAAGTCTCACCTAAAGATAAGTAAGTCTCACCTAAAGATCGCTAAGTCTCACCTAAAGATAAGTAAGTCTCACCTAAAGATCGCTAAGTCTCACCTAAAGATAAGTAAGCCTCACCTAAAGATCAGTAAGTCTCACCTAAAGATCGGTAAGTCTCACCTAAAGATCGCTAAGTCTCACCTAAAGATAAGTAAGTCTCACCTAAAGATCAGTAAGTCTCACCTAAAGATAAGTAAGTCTCACCTAAAGATAAGTAAGTCTCACCTAAAGATCGGTAAGTCTCACCTAAAGATCGGTAAGTCTCACCTAAAGATAAGTAAGTCTCACCTAAAGATCAGTAAATCTCACCTAAAGATCGGTAAGTCTCACCTAAAGATCGCTAAGTCTCACCTAAAGATAAGTAAGTCTCACCTAAAGATCGGTAAGTCTCACCTAAAGATAAGTAAGTCTCACCTAAAGATCGGTAAGTCTCACCTAAAGATCGGTAAGTCTCACCTAAAGATAACTAAGTCTCACCTAAAGATCAGTAAATCTCACCTAAAGATCGCTAAGTCTCACCTAAAGATCAGTAAATCTCACCTAAAGATCGCTAAGTCTCACCTAAAGATCAGTAAGTCTCACCTAAAGATCGGTAAGTCTCACCTAAAGATCGATAAGTCTAACCTAAAGAGAAGTAAGTCTCACCTAAAGATTGGTAAGTCCCACCTAAAGATAAGTAAGTCTCACCTAAAGATCAGTAAGTCTCACCTAAAGATCGGTATGACTCACCTAAAGATCGCTAAGTCTCACCTAAATATAAGTAAGTCTCACCTAAAGATCGGTAAGTCTCACCTAAAGATCAGTAAGTCTCACCTAAAGATAAGTAAGCCTCACCTAAAGATCGGTAAGTCCCACCTAAAGATAAGTAAGCCTCACCTAAAGATCAGTAAATCTCACCTAAAGATCGGTAAGTCTCACCTAAAGATCGCTAAGTCTCACCTAAAGATCAGTAAGTCTCACCTAAAGATAAGTAAGTCTCACCTAAAGATCGGTAAGTCCCACCTAAAGATCGGTAAGTCTCACCTAAAGATAAGTAAGTCTCACCTAAAGATCGGTAAGTCTCACCTAAAGATCGCTAAGTCTCACCTAAAGATCAGTAAGTCTCACCTAAAGATCAGTAAGTCTCACCTAAATATCGGTAAGTCTCACCTAAAGATCGGTAAGTCTCACCTAAAGATAAGTAAGTCTCACCTAAAGATCAGTAAGTCTCACCTAAAGATCGCTAAGTCTCACCTAAAGATCGCTAAGTCTCACCTAAAGATAAGTAAGTCTCACCTAAAGATCGGTAAGTCTCACCTAAAGATAAGTAAGTCTCACCTAAAGATCAGTAAGTCTCACCTAAAGATATGTAAGTCTCACCTAAAGATCGGTAAGTCTCACCTAAAGATCGGTAAGTCTCACCTAAAGATCAGTAAGTCTCACCTAAAGATCGGTAAGTCTCACCTAAAGATCGGTAAGTCTCACCTAAAGATCAGTAAGTCTCACCTAAAGATAAGTAAGTCTCACCTAAAGATCGGTAAGTCTCACCTAAAGATCGATAAGTCTCACCTAAAGATAAGTAAGTCTCACCTAAAGATCGGTAAGTCTCACCTAAAGATCAGTAAGTCTCACCTAAAGATTGGTAAGTCTCACCTAAAGATCGCTAAGTCTCACCTAAAGATAAGTAAGTCTCACCTAAAGATCGGTAAGTCTCACCTAAAGATAAGTAAGCCTCACCTAAAGATCGGTAAGTCTCACCTAAAGATCGGTAAGTCTCACCTAAAGATCGCTAAGTCTCACCTAAAGATAAGTAAGTCTCACCTAAAGATCAGTAAGTCTCACCTAAAGATCGGTAAGTCTCACCTAAAGATCGCTAAGTCTCACCTAAAGATCAGTAAGTCTCACCTAAAGATCAGTAAGTCTCACCTAAAGATCGGTAAGTCTCACCTAAAGATCGGTAAGTCTCACCTAAAGATAATTAAGTCTCACCTAAAGATCGCTAAGTCTCACCTAAAGATCAGTAAGTCTCACCTAAAGATAAGTAAGTCTCACCTAAAGATCGGTAGGTCTCACCTAAAGATCGGTAAGTCTCACCTAAAGATAATTAAGTCTCACCTAAAGATCAGTAAGTCTCACCTAAAGATCGGTAAGTCTCACCTAAAGATCGCTAAGTCTCACCTAAAGATAAGTAAGTCTCACCTAAAGATAAGTAAGTCTCACCTAAAGATTGCTAAGTCTCACCTAAAGATCAGTAAGTCTCACCTAAAGATAAGTACGTCTCACCTAAAGATTGATAAGTCTCACCTAAAGATAAGTAAGTCTCACCTAAAGATCAGTAAGTTTCACCTAAATATCGTTAAGTCTCACCTAAAGATCAGTAATTCTCACCTAAAGATCAGTAAGTCTCACCTAAAGATAAGTAAGTCTCACCTAAAGATCGGTAAGTCCCACCTAAAGATAAGTAAGTCTCACCTAAAGATCAGTAAGTCTCACCTAAAGATCGTTAAGTCTCACCTAAAGATCGCTAAGTCTCACCTAAAGATCAGTAAGTCTCATCTAAAGATCGGTAAGTCTCACCTAAAGATCGGTAAGTCTCACCTAGAATTAAGTTCCAAGTCGTGACCAACAACCCAAGTCAAGACATGGAAGTCCAACAATCCCAAGTCCACATTCAAGTCAAAACGAGCCCCAAAAAGTCCCAAATCAAGACTTTTACCCCCATAATGGATGGATGAATGGCTGGATGGATGGAGGTGTAAATTAACATCTCCTTGGTGTTAAAAGCCCGCTGTGTCTCTAATGGATCGTCTCCGACTTTATTATTCAACTCTGCTTCTTAATGAAAAGGTTTTACTGCTTTGAGCTTTCAGCTTTAATGTGATTCTTGATTAAATTAAGCTCCTGTTGCTTCCATTGTTTGTTGTTTTTATGCAGCGTTTTGGACCGCCGCCACTGAATTTTGACCCAGCTGTCAGCTGAAAAGACTGACTCTTAATGAACGGAGGGTTGAAGTAACATCTCCTTTCTTTTGTTTTGTTGTAGATCTCCACTTACTAAAACACAGCAGACACACTTTTTATTCACCAGAAGTGCATGTTCGTCATCATAGTGATGGTGTGATGGTGCATTATTCCACTTCAACTGCAATTTTAATGAATTTAATGGTGTTATCCGGTGATGCTGAGTTGTTAAAACGCCAACGCTGATCAGTTACTTTACAGTGACAGGAAAACAAAACCAGTCACTTTGTCACATTGCTAAAAGATTCCTCAAAAATCATCATCTATAAATCGAAAAGAAACCTTGTGTTGTGTTTAAAGGTATGTATAATGTGTGTGTGTGTGTGTGTGTGTGTGTGTGTGTGTGTGTGTGTGTGTATAACTAGGTGGGTGAGGATAATACGATACCTTCGATGACAACTGAATGTGATTATATGGAAGTTAGTGGTGGAGCAACTGAAGGAGATCAAATCTATGTAATTTAATTTCTAGAAGGAATGACGAATATGGTGTAAGGTTGTTTGTATTGTGTCATTACTTCCAATCGAAACACATAAATCAAAGCTTTAAAAATATATATACTGTTTATCATCCAGCTTATTATGATTAAATGCTTTCCATATTCAGAAACACAACATATATTATTACATTATAATGCCCTTACACTAAAATCTATTTCGTTGATGAATACCTGTTACAGTACATTGCAATAAATAATGTAATAAAAAATTCAAAGTACTATTTTACATGTCAGCGATAATACTGCAGTATTTTGTTATTTTTGGAGGATTCACTGTAAATAAATAAAAAACAAATAAAAGTGGAGAGGCAGCACTAACAACTCCCACAGAGAGCGGCATGTATGTTGCCTGACAGGCAAAACCCAGGGCAAAAACCAATCTAATCGCACTCTGCTGCTCTGAAGCTTAATTGCTGTTAGAGGACAGGTAGATTTTGATGGAGTCAGACCTTTCTTACAGCTGGATTGTGGTAGTTGGACAGAGACAGGATGAATTAAAACTGTTAAAAAGGTAAAGAGGCTAAAAAATAAGAGTTTGAAAAGTGGAAATTACACAAAAATTGAACCTATCCTTTGGGTGAGAAGAGAAAGTTGCAGAGTATAAGATCTTTAAAACTGGATTTAAATATACAATATGTTCATGCAATATTCAGTCTAAAGAGTGGATCCATACACTGAGACACAGACAGGAAAGTGTTGTGGATAAGCAGTGAAATAAAGCCTCTTCTGGATAAAGACACAAGATAAATCTGATCACACAATGCTGATTCCTATAGCATTGTACTAATGGCCACCCCCCTAACCCCCCGCCTCCCCAAACTACACACACACACACACACACACACACACACACACACACACACACACACACAGGACTTTTTGAGAAGCTTATGGCTGAAAGAATAAAACTCTGTAAACTGGGGCTGATAATCCTCAGCTTCACCCAAAGAGAGAGAGAGAGAGACAGAGAGAGAGAGGGAGGATGTGAAGAGACAGATGACTAGAAGAGAAGCACGCAGAGACAAAAAAAACCCAACATGTAATCAGCAGGAGGGTTGTGACCGTCACTTTATGTCGCAGGGAGGAAAAACTCTCCCTCATAAACAGTTATTAAAGCTCCATCTGCTTGAAATGTGCCATCAACAACGAAAACAATAATGGGCCTCATTCAGGAAGCCATATACCAACAAATTCCATCTTCATTTCATTTTGTAGTTACAATTTATTCGTTTTATTGTTCCCCATTGATTTCTGGGATTCACCAGTGTTTTCTTATTAGTCCTTTTCTCTTAGGCGAGAGAAGATTTTTATAAATGACGCTCTAACAGTTCAAAAATGGTTTGTCCAACGCACAAAACACAAGTTTTAAATTTGAGTAACATTAAAAACACATAAATATCATATAATCAAAGTTAGATTAAAGAAATACTATTGGTCGACAATTTTCAGTTCATTTAACAGTACTGCAAAAATTCTTCTTGCCTTTTATTTTGGTGGCATCTCTCTGCTTCCTGGACATGTGAACATCACCTGCTTTGATTGAGTGTTTAGGGGTGTTACCTATGCTGATAACAAACAATAGGCCACATGCCCCCAATTTAAAATAAGTGGAATTCATCATTCAGCACACCTGGGTGAGAGCAGGTGTAGATGGAATGTTTGGTGCATTGGGGTTGACCTCTTTTATTTGTTCTCTTAACAGAAATTTAAGATAATGTCGTTGCATGAGACCGAATGTGTTGTAAATACACAATAAGCAGCAACCTGAGGACAACGCTGTGTTTCTTTATTATGTTAAAGCTGCAATAAAATGGAAGTCTGTGGTCGGTCCAGCAATGTGATCCCGAGTGAGACATCTCAACTATCAAGAGGATCATTATTGTAGATATTAGCCACCCCCGACGCACCAGCGTTGTATATTTAATTTTTATAAGTGGTTCAACATTTTACCCATCATGCTCTGGGCTGTAGGAGGTCAGAGAAGAACACAGTCAGGTTGGTTGTTTAAATGCTGCTCCACCAGGTTCACAGTCCAGTGTGGAGTATAATGATGAATTATGGAGGTTAAAGCTCACGGGGAATAATCTAATAACACGACTAAAACAAAAACAAAGATGATGTATTCACCTCTGTTTCACTCCCTCACTCACTGCATCAATCTTCATTTGATAGCATGCTGAAAACCCCCCCGGTGGCAGGAGGAGGAACTACACAGAGCTTTTCATAATCTGCTGTGTTTCTACATTTCTGAATCAACTGACTTCTCATTTATCAGCACCCACTTCCTTCCTCAGAGGTTTAAAGCCTTAGACTTTGCCAGTAAATGAAGAGAGGAGCAGTTAAGCCATGGAAATGATTTCTGTTTATTCTACAACAACAGGTGAAGTGATACAGCATAGAAGAGTGGAAACAGACGCTTGGAAAACCTGCCTGAACCCAACATGTATAAATGACTAAACCTAAACAGAGCCAGAACACTGACACTGACAGCAACTACCAATTAACCAATTAATTCATTAGCATCAGCAGTAAGAACAAAGCAAATTAAAGTCCTGTTTTCATCTCACTCGCCATAGTATGATAATCATGTTCTACCAAATTTAATTACTTTATACTATCGGTCTCAAAACCACATTTTCTCCATGTCATCAGTCTGCTTGGATCCATTCATGGAGGCGTAGAAATGTAATTAAATTGACTTCAGTTGTCTCAGGAACACTGTAATTCTACACAATGTCACCAGTGCATCAAAATGCCAGGGTTGGCTGTTGATTGGAGGTTCAAACAAAGCTAATGCTGTGTCTCAAATCTCATACTTCTTTACTTACATTAAGGGCCCTATCTTGCGGTCGGCGCACAGCAGATGGCGGGCGTGGCGCATGTGGTATATAGGGGGTATATAGGGGGATATATAGGAGGGGATATAGGGGGTATATAGGGGGGTATATAGGGGGTATATAGGGGGTATATAGGGGGGTATATAGGGGTAAATAGGGGGTATATAGGCGGGTAGACACTGTGCTTGTTACCACATGGACGTGCAGCAGCACACAAACATGCAAAACATCACTAATAAAAGGATCATAATGTGAATTCATATTATGATGTACATCAACATAATAAAAATATATTAGTTAGTCATAATATTTTTCAGATTTAATTAATTGTAAAAAATGGAGAGCGCCGCTGCAGACAGTCCTAACAACCTATGAAAGTCTGTAGCCTCTGATGCTGCACAGAGTGCAGTGCCATTACGCACAGCTGATCACTGTTTATTAAATCAGCTGATGACACCAGACTGCTGCAGTATAACTACACACACCTCTACAACCATCACACTGGTTGGTTATATCTCCATATTCTTTCTTTATATGAATGAAATGTGAGGTTAGCAGCTCATCAGACAACTTTCCTTTCAGCAAAAGTAACTCATGTTATATTACTGAAACGCATTGCTGAGTAAATGTGCTGTTATAATAGCAATCCACCAATGTGATAGCGCTCCTGGATATTAAAGGGAATGAGAGATGACACTCTGATTGGTTTACCGCGTGTTACGCCCACAACATGCCTATGATTAATGAGGGGACTTAAGTCCATCCCTTTTAGACCATGCGCCTGGCTCACTGACCATTTTTCCGCCATTAAAATAGCAAAAGTGGATTTGGACACGCCCCAAAGGCACTTGCGCCACGCGCTTCACGCCATGCGCTATAGATCGTTAAAATAGGGCCCTTAATATTTTGAGTGTATAAGTGTGTTAACACTGAGAAATCTGGGAAAATGCAATCAAAACAGTCAAAAGGTTGATTGTAACCATGGACACTTGTTACCCTCAATGGTTGCTATCTTGGCTACGTAGTCAAAGAAAAAAACTGGAAATGGCAACTGAGGATGTTGGTGAACATCACCACATTATACACTACTATACTGTTGTCACATATAAGCCATCAGTAAGTTTATTGGGTTCATTTTAAGTTGTCATTCCCAGTAATCACGCAACTGCCGTGTTTGATTTGAAACATTAACCTGTTGAAATTTGCACACTACACAAGTAAGTGCATAGTGTACACACTGTACTAACAGAAGTGTACTAACAGAGGTGCAAATGTCTACAGTCATGCTAGCAACTCAGGGACAAGACTGCATTGAGTCAGTTGATAAAATCACCATGCTAACATACGCACATATGTCACATGACAATGCTCCCAGCTGTTTAGCAGCTGTGATATTTACTGTGTTCACCATATTATTCAGAGTGTAAACATGCTAACATTTGCAAATAAATGTACTTTTTTGGCATTTGGTCATAAACTAAAATATTGGACAAGTTACATTTTAATGATGCAGCCAGATGAAAAGTCGAAGGATCAACAAAGTGATAACAATTCATCATGAAGAGGAACAACAGTTCACAGGATAATTGTTGGGACATTTCAATCTGGACAAACATGATGGAAGGACAGAAAAACCCTGTTATTCTGAAAGTGTGGGTAGTTTTTTGGAGGTGTGAGTAGGTGTCTGTTGAGCTATCTATCAGGCTGTGTATGAGTCCAACAAGCTCTGATGTAATGTGAGTGTGAGGTGTAGAAAGTCATCAGTGAAATCACCTGCTGAGGTGATCAGTTGTGATGAAAGCATGCAGACTGTTGGCTTTCTGCTCTGAACAGGCAGAACACCTGAACACAACTGTGAAACTGTGTCTGCTGGTGTCTCCTTTTCAGTGTGAATCAGAGTGCATGAAGATTTCATGAATGAGGCTGAGTGTGCGAGTGTGTGCATGTGTGTGCATGTGTGTGTGTGTGTGTCTGTGTGTGTGTAGTATCCATACAAATAAATGCTTGGTCTAAGTAAAGTATTCAATGGAGGATTTTACAGCCGGTCTGTTGAAAAAAACATCCACCGCACACCCACACACACAACTACACTGAGCGAGAACTTCTCAGCTGATCCAGCAGCTACTGTGTGTATATGTGTGTGTGTGTGTGTGTGTGTGTGTGTGTGTGTGTGTGTGTGTGTGTGTGTGTGTGTGTGTGTGTGTGTGTGTGTGTGTGTGTGTGTGTGTGTGTTTGTGTGTGCTCTCCTGCTACCAATTAGCTTAATTAAAATGTTTGGGCATAATTTATTGACGGCAAGAGACTCCAGAGAGAAAGAGAGAGTCAGTCCAGCCAACACATCCTCATAAACAACCACATAGGTTGCTGGTACCTGCACTAGAGAAATACCCATAGTGGTGTTTCCATAACGACCCATATGAGCCTCATATCCCGCCTCCCAAAAACCATTACAAATTACTGTTGAAAAATAATTATGTTTAACAGTTTGACAGCACTGTGGTTACACTCTGGTTAGATTTAGGCACAAAAGCCAATTGGTCATGGTTTGGGTTAAACTGATCACTTAAAACGTGGTTTCTACACAACCGCTGTCGTCATAGCAACTGTAAACACCACAACAATCATTGTAACATTTTTTTTTTAATGCACAGACTCATGGTTGGAAACGTGACACTTAGGTTAGAAATGAGAGGCGAACAGTGATCCATCCATCCATCCATCCATCCATCCATCCATCCATCCATGCAACCTGCCTCCTCCTAATAAGGCAAACTGACACCTTATACTGACACCATTTAAATTGTGTCAGCCCTGTCATAATTACTGTATCTGCTACTACGACTTAAGCGTTTTGGACCTGCACTGTCATTTTTCTTGTGATGATGAGCTGGTCCAGCAGCTCTCAGATCAGTTTGCTCAATAATCACAATCATTAAGTGTAACAACAAACACTAACTGATTCTTAAACCCTGCCGTGAGACATTAAATGTGAACCGAAGCAACAACAATTCAACTTAAAAGTCAATCAGATGACAGATTTTATATCTGCAACAAAGGTGATATCTACTTATTCTCTTAAAGGATTAAATACTTGTAGCACACAATACTAAATGAATGCAGGCACATAAAATGGACAAACAGGATATGTAATGTCAGGTAAATATTAATAGTGTGTGGTATAAGAGAGGGAAGCCACAAACAACAGATCAAGTATCTTTAACTGGAATAAGTGAAACCCTGAATACAAAACACCCAATAAAACCATTAAACCTGCTAAAATGAAAAGAGCATGATCTGTCCTATAAGCAATCATTCAGGGAGAAACTGAAGGTAAAACAGCAGAAAAATCCACTAAAACCAGTTCAAATTAGCAGCCTCAATAGACATCATGTTAAATGCAGTGAATCCAGCAGACAAGTGAAAGCTGGTTGATACACAGAAAAAAAAACCTGAGCATTCCTAATAAAACATGTCACTGTGTGATACTGAGGGTGGAACATCTGCAAAATCCACTAATATCCACTAAAACCTTCTCAAAGGCAGCAGCAGCCTGAATAGAAACCATGTTAAATCCACTAAAAACCTCCATGAAACATAAAAAGCTGATCAAACCCAGCACAGATAAGAAAAATCTGGTTTAAAAAAAATACAAAAAAACTCAGTAAAACCTTCTCAAGGCAGCAGACTATAGAACAGGATCAATACATGACCCACTGGAACCTGCTGAGGCCCCATCCATTTAAACCCAGTTAGACTCAGTAAAAAAACATCATCCCCCAGCTGCCTCAACCTGCTTGGTCTGAGAGAGAGAAAAAAAACACAATTCTGTGAGAAACTGAAGGTGAAAGAAGCAAAACCCTGAAAGATTCAGTAAAGCGTGCTCCAAGCAGCTGATTTAAACACAAAAAACCTGATCAAACCCTGCCAGATCTAATCAAAATCAGCAGCTTGGACAAGCCTCAATAGAAGCAATAAAACACATGATCTGGGTGATACTGAGGTTGAATCTTTAGCCAAATCCATGTGAAATTCACTCAAACCTCCTCAAAGTAGCAGCCTTCATGATGAGACTGCTGAAGCCTCCTAAAGTCAATTTAACCCTGCAAAATCCAACATGATCCTACTTGCAAAAATCAGCCCCCAAAAAAGTAAAATCAAACCAGCAGTCTAAACCCAGCTCAGTCCAAGTAAACCACTTCTTTTTTGGGGGGGTGATGCTGAAGCAAAGATCCTGTAAAAGCCGCTCAAAGCAGCAACCTAACATATGATCAGAGCACAGAAACCAGCTGAAAGCCCAGGAAAATCTATTTAACCCCCCCACCAAACCCCAAGTCAACCCCTGCAGCCTCCAACCTGATCACACACACACTCACATACATACACACACACACACACACACACACACACACACACACACACACACACACACACACACACACACACACACTGTAAGAACCCCAATTAAATCCGGTCAAACCCGGGTCCTGCAGGGTTACAGTCAAGGTTTCAAAAGCGGCCAACAGGGAGACGCAACAAATGTGTGTGTGTGTGTGTGTGTGTGTGTGTGTGTGTGTGTGTGTGTGTGTGTGTGTGTGTGTGTGTGTGTGTGTGTGTGTGTGTGTGTATTCTCTTTGGGTCTGCGGCAACCCCACCACCCCTCACTCTCACACGCACACACATACTGCGGGATGGAGGCACAAATCACGCATGCATTCCTTCTCTCTCTCTCTCTCTAAATATATATATATATATATATATATTCCACTCACCGTGCACTGTGTGAGCAGCCAGCAGCCAGCAGAGCAGCAGCAGCAGCAGGTAGAGTCCTCCCGTCCTCCTCCTCCTCAGCACCATCACCTCCCAAACATCACCAATACATCCAACCAAAAACGGCCCCATGCTGCCCTGCTCCAGTCCCGATGAGCCCGAGGAACCGCAGGAGAACACACACCGGCACAAACCCCGCTCTTCTTAGATTCTCTCTCTCTTTTTTTCCTTCTTCTTCTTCTTTGAAACAATCCTCCACACAATCCAATTATCACTTCTGAATAAGAGGGGGAAAATAACCCCACAGGGTTGTGAGACAGGAGGATGATGAAGAGGAGAGAGAGAGAGAGAGGGGGGAGGTGGTGGTAAGAGGTGGGGGGGTAAAACAGCCTCTCCTCTCCCCAAATATAACCCTCCTTGGTCGGGCTTGGATCCCAAAAAGAAAGAGAAAAAAAAAGAAAGAAAAGAAAAATCCCAAACAGACACACTGTTTAATTTCCTTCTTTTTTAAAAAAAAAAAAAAGATGAGAATAAGTTCCAGGAACTATGAAGGCAGAGTCTCCATCACTCCTGCACGGTGCGGCTCATTCCCATTCATACAGATGGAAGCAGGGTTCAAATCCACGCTGCCTTCCCGGAGGTCTGCTCCGTCTGCCGGGGAGGACGGATGGAGAGAGACGGTAGAGGAGTGATGGTCTATACAGCTGGAGAGAGAGAGGGAGAGAGAGAGAGAGAGAGAGAGAGAGAGAGAGAGAGGGCCATTGATCTAAAGAGGCTGGACATAAAGCCCGGAGCTGGAACTCGAGCTGAGGGGAGCGGAGTGGGAGTCGGAGCCGGCAGAAGAGACTGAGGAGCGGGGAGAGATTAGCTGAACTCTCCTGCCCTCTCTGGTAACACTGGGAACTTTAACACTATACCTACAGCGGACACACACACACACACACACACAGAGAGAGAGAGAGAGAGAGAGAGAGAGAGAGAGAGAGAGAGAGAGAGAGAGAGAGAGAGAGAGAGAGAGAGAGAGATTGTCATGTTAGGCTCTATGTTCATGTTAAATATGATTTGAATTGTGTCATATGGAAGCCCAATTCTGCCAAAAAAAGAAGGGGTGAAATCTTAAGAATGAATAAAAATAATCATAGTAGCCTATGTCAATATTATCAGCTATGTAAGTCAAAATGAAAATTTTGATATGTATTATTTCACTTTTTTTTCTTTTCTTTTTTTCTTTTTTAATTGATAGCTGTTTTATTGAGTCTACCTCACATAGCCTACTGACATTGGCTAAAATGCCATCATCTTGACGTAAATAGACATTGAAATATTGGGCACTAAATCAAAGTGAATGATACTATCTAAAGTTGACTTAAGTAACTTAAAGTTTATATTAATTATATGTATTTATTTTGCTGCACACAAATGGAATAAGCTTCAAAAAACTTTAACTGGATTCTCTTTTTTCATTTGGACTTTTTAAAAGGTTGTAAATGTATGTGTGAATTATTTATTGGCTGTTTATCTGTATGTGTAAACTTCTTGTACACAGGTCTCTTGAAAAAGATCCATATCTCAATGAGACTGTTCAAAAGGATTAAGTAAAATCTCTTTATTGCTGTTTTTTTAAATGTGTTGAGTTCATATGTCAAAACTTTAATTATTATTATTCATTTGTCTTTAAATTACTATCTTGTACCAAAATGACAGGATAGGCCTATTTCCAGTGACTACCAAAATGATATATCAGTGTTTTCAGCATCCTCTGGAGGATGGATGGGACCCACAAAAAATATTACTCACAGGATTGTTGTAATACAATGATGTTTTATGGTGTGACAATGCAAAAAACACTACAGGGTTAGGTAAAGATCATGCTTCGGACACCCAAGCCATGGCATCTCACACACTAGTGAAATACAATCCTCTTTTGTGGGGAAAAACACCGGTGAGCAGGTGGAAGCAGTAGATGAACAATGGTCTCCAGCAGCAAAGCCCCACTTTTCACCTTTTTGCCATCCCCCTTTCCCCCCTTCCCCCCTCCTCCTGATAAAGCAGTCACCTTATATTGACATCATCTGAACATTGTCACTTCCTGGGGTTATAATTACAACTGCTTACACTTTTTTTTAGACTTTACTGTCCCCAAAGGGAAATTCCTCTCCACAGCACTGTACATATCAGACTACAACAATAGCAACACAAAGTGACAGACAGCAGAGTCAAACAGAGTGCAGTCTGCTTCTAATTCTATTTACAGTTAGTGTAAACATAACAATATGCTGTTTTTGCCAGCTTGAATTTTACTATACTATAGTCTTTCCTGTGAGAAGGGGCTTGACTGAGTGAATGAGTGCCTGATTTTATCAATTCTAACTGAGTTTATTACAAAAAGATACATACAGATAAAGTTTTAGGTGAAGATCCATGAGCATACCTGTCAACCCCAGGCCTTGAAAATAAGTGAGATTCACTAGGACTCCACCTGACCTTCATTTTTACATAATACAAAGGCTTTCCTCTCTCAGCTCTCCAAAGATCTAATCACCAGGTGCTTTTACTGCCTACATTGCTGTAATTGAACAGCTGATGTGTTCTTCTGTCACAAAGGAGAGCGGAGCAGGTGGACCCAAATGCAGAGAGAGCAAAAACAGGACGGATGGGGGGGGGGGGGGGGGGGAGAGGGAATGTGCAGAGGGGAAGAGGAAATAAAGAAAGAAAATAAAAGAAGCTGAAACACAGACAAGACGACTCGACACAAACTGAGCTGAAATACACAAGAGATGATTACAAACTGTGAGGATGTAGAATATGAACAGTATGTAAAGGGTTAAAATAATGACTAATGCTTGAAAATATATAGTTTATCATTCTACGTGTGCACCATCATAGCTCCTTGAAAACTTCTGGAACTTTCTCAAGCATCATAGCAACATCCTTCAAGGACTCCCACAATACTAACTGACTCACTAACTGCTTTCTGATTGGATTGTTTTGCTTATATCACATGTAGACGCTTTAAATGTAGTTTTATCCAGTGAGCTCCAGGTATGTTAAATTCCTGGTAACCATGGCAACAATACTGATGCTTCAGGTTGTGTTAACAGGTGACCTCACCATTAAACTAACAACAAACTTTGGAACTTCTCTGATCAATATCAACCTTTTGTGTGAGACTGCACACACACTCCTGGAAAACACACACACACACACACACACATACACACACCTATAGAAAACACACACACCCCCGCAGACAGACACATCGGAAGTTAAAACCTCAGCACAGCACAGTGTGTGTTTCTACTCTGATCAGCAGATAACAAACCTCTCTCTCTCTCTCTCACACACACACACACACACACACACACACACACACACACACACACACACACACACACACAGACACAATTACCTAATTACTGATTATCAGACTGTGAATTCATGGCAGACTAAACACTGTAGCTCAGAGTGTCTGTCTGCGTGTGTGTGTGTGTGAGAGAGAGAGAGAGAGAGAGAGAAAAAGAAAGAGAAAGAGAAAGAGAGAGAGAAGGACCCTCCCTAACAAAGCCTTCTTTATTCTGCATTGAAACCCCTCCAATAGGAGCCAATTAGAACACAATACAGCTGATAGCACGTGTTCCTCAGGCTGCTGCCTCACCCTAACGTCCACTTGTGGCGACCTCGTCTGACATTTCTGAAGCCGTTTTCACTTTGATTTCCATATTCACGCACAGATTTCCTCTGTGCAGGCTAAGGTGATGTCTGTGGGTGGCGGGGAGGAGGAGGGGGGGGGGGGGGGTCACCTTAAAAGCAGTTCAAAGCCACTGTGGCCAATTACACCTGTATTTACTTTGTTTGAACTCGCACAGCTTGATTTCACTTTCCAGTGGCGATTGCAAAATTTCAAAGAATTTCAGGCTTAATTTTGGGGGTAACTGTATAAATTATGCAAAGGGAATATAGAATATTTCATTTTTGATGTATTGGAATCTTTACTGTCTTCTATCCTTTCTCCTACTTCCTCTTCTTGCCTCAGTTTTACCTTCTCTGTCTGTGTTTTCATTACAAAGATCAGCAGCACAGATACACCAACACAAGAGTGAAAGACAATGAAGGTCCAGTGTGTGTGTGTGTGTGTGTGTGTGTGTGTGTGATCATCTCTGAAAGGATATTAATGTCAGGCAGGAAATTAAAAGCCAGGTTTGTGAAAACTGTGTGTGTGTCTGTGTGTGTGGTGCAGCAATCTGTGTTGGCAGCCTTACAAATATGAACACACATTAACATGCATGTATTCTCTCCCTCTCTCTCTCATACACACACACACACACACACACACACACACACACACACACACACACACACACACACACACTGTCTGAGATTAGCAGGCTGTGATGCAGCTTGGTGTTGCTGGATAGACGTGCTAAAAAACACAAAAGATGGTCACAGCTCCAACATCGTGTTATCTGTTATAAGCGACCTGTCCAGTAAATAAAAATACACAAACAGCAGCACAGCCTGGTGACATATGCTGCTAACACCTGCATCCATTGTTTCCTATGTAAGCCAACACACTGGTGCTTTATTGACTCTTCAGAAAAGCAGCAATTTTATCAGATTTACTCCCTGGGTTGGAACAAACCAGCTACTGTACCTTTGACTCATTCTATTGTTTGTGTGTGTGTGTGTGTGTGTGTGTGTGTGTGTGTGTGTGTGTGTGTGTGTGTGTGTGTGTGTGTGTGTGTGTTTGCTGCAAGTATCAAATAACACAGCTGGGTTGCTCTACTGTACACTTAAAAGAACACTCCTGTAACATTGTAACACACTCACAGTGATGGACAGTTTTATTTTAAGTACACACTTTTGAATTTTTTTATTTTGAAACTTGTAGTCGTCAGCACCAATTAACTTTGACTACTGTGACATTACTTGTCATGTCATGCCATGTGTTCAATACATGTATGATTTGAATTGTACACTATGGGAGCGCATTTCTGTCAAAAAGAAAAGAAGTAAAAACCCTTAGGAATTAATAAAAAATAATCATAGTATGTCAATATGACGAGCAATACAGGTCAAATTTAACAGATTTCACACAGTTCACTCTGAAAACACAAAAGTCCTTAGAGTTCCTCTTTAAAAGGAAAGGAACGTTGGCATTGTTGGAGTCACTGGCCTCTTGATTATGTACACCTGTGCAAACTAATTCAATCCTATACAACAGCTCTGATACTGATAGTGATAGTGGGTGATGGTGGTGTATTAAGGTGCATTATATTGAATGGTGTTCCTAATATTTTGTCCACTCCATTAACATACATCAGAGGGGCAAAATATTAGGAACAGCAGTCAATGTAAAGCACCTCAGTACACCACCACCACTTAGTACAACCTCAGTAATAAACATAAAGTAGAATTGTTACTTTTTTGACAATATTAACAAAAACTGAAAATGTATAAACTTCATAAAAGTAGAATTTATATCAGAGCTGTTGTATTGGATTGAATTAGATAGTACAGGTGTTGCTAATGAAGTGGCTTGTGACTGTAAATGTGATCTCAGTGTCTTAATTTTTCATAAAATTGGAAAAAGATCCTTTCACTCGCAGGTCGCCATTGTTGTCGCCATAAAGAGGAAGAGGGTGTGTTGTAAAGAGCTCTGCTTTCTGTCAGCAGCTGTTCAAGGTAAGCATTTGGATCGTTGTATGATAAAACGTTGTACTAGTGTTAAGACACGTAAACAAAATGCTGACAGGTCACATGACAAAGCATCCATAGATACTAACTTGACATCTGCTGTCAGAGGTCAACACCCCCTCAACATACTTACACTTGGTTGTGGTAAGAGAGAGTGCACTGAAACATTCATAACTAATGATTTCAATGAAATTATACATCTGAAGCTGAAAATATGACTCATTATACTTTTCCTGACCAAGTAAATATAATTGTATTGGATCTTTAAGTTTGATGCATATAGAATAGGCCTGTGACTCAGGATGTAGAGCAGGTCGTCCACCAATCAGAAGATCTGAAGTTCGATTCCCGTCTCCTCCAGTCCACATGTCGATGTGTCCCTGGTCAAGACACTTAACCCCAAATTGCTACCGATGGTTGTGCCAACGTTGAATGAATGTGTGTGAATGTTAGACTCCCTCTGATGAGTAGGTTGGCACCCTGCGTGGTAGCTCCTGTCATCAGTGTATGAATGTACGTGAATGTGTCACGTAGTGTGAAAGTGCTTTGAGTGGTCAAAAAGTCTAGAAAAGTGCTTTATAAGTACAGTCCATTTACCATTTGATTCTCCACCCCATACTTTTCCTGGAGCATGTTTTCAGTGTTCAGACATGGCTCGCTGTACGTCGCGGGTCGTGCTCTCAGCTCCCACATCTTTTCACAGCATCTGTGGAGAGGCAACACAAACAGTTCCTTGAGATCTGTCAATTCTTTCAACATTGGTCTTTTGCACAGCTGCCATTTTGACTTGTCACAGATGGATAAGCAAACGTTTAGAATAAAGACACATAGAAATAACAATACTTCTTCTTAAACTTAGCCATCAAACACCAAGTTACACAAAATAATGGTTACTGCATTTGGTGTACCCTCTATATAGAAACAGTTTAGTGGAATGCACTTTATGTTTTTCACAAATAATTATGTTCACAGTATTGTCACACTACAGCTCGATTTATGCAGTCCTTGTAAATCACTCAGGAGAACACAGTGTTCTTGTTTGTGTGCATTTATGAAAATATGAAAATACCACTAAGTGGTTATGAAAGCACAATGTGAAGATGACAGTCCTGCTGCATTAAATGGACTCACAAACACAACAGTAATAACATTCTGATTTGTACATATTCTATAGATGAAATTATAGGAATATTTACAATGAAACAAGAGTGTAAGCCTGCTGTCATCTACCATGTTGAGAGCAGCCATTACCCAAGTTGGCATCACTCCATGAAAGAGGAAATATAAGTGAGTGATTCAGATCTTTTGTTATGCAACCGGTAAAAATGTCAATCCACAAAACCAGCTGAGCCGCTCGACTGCAAAATACATTTCTATCTTTTTCATAGAAGAATAAAAGATGGGGGGATGAAGAAACACAAGCGTCAGACATCTCAATCTCTCCATGACACCATTGTAGCTGAACACAAAGTCTTGGGTGGATTTACTGAAAGAGACTAGTTGACTTGCACTAATAGGCTGGTGAATAGCTCCCTGTATTACTTATACCAAATAATACAAGAAGCATCCATTACTGAATGACCCGATCACCGCAACAATGCTTCGTCATTTTATTTTTTAGGTCACAAGATATGGTGACACATTTTAATTTGCCGTGACATGAACTAGTCCTTAATTTCACGGCTGGGACAATAACCGTGAAATTAAGGACAGAGTGGTTATAGTGATAAAGTGTGATTCATCTATTTTGTGTAAAATCTGTAAAAGTGAGAAAATAAGGTTGAGAGCTACTCTATATATCTGTGTAGTTATTATTTTAGGGCTGAACGATACAAGGAAAATCTGCAATGTGTGATAACATTGTTCAGTATTGCAATGATTTGGCATAAATATTGAAGTGTACATATTAGCTCTACAGTTCCTATGTCTTTCTGCTTTAATAGGTACACTGCTAATTGTGATGGCCATGGTTACACATGGTACTATCCACCCAACTCTCCACTTTAGTTTGCTTATCTACACCTACACCCATCTACACCCACATGTGCAACCATACCAAACAATTAAGTTTAACCAATTGACACCACACAGTTTGTTAGATTTTGAATTAGTTTACTTACTTTGAGACTTACAGTGTTAGGTGAAGTGCACACATTTTAACAATGTATGGTTCTGCACAATTGTTTGTTATATTAATGATTTCTTTCTTTGTCTTTGAGTTACCATGGTTGTGGGAGGACTCTTTCTTTCAAAAGGCAGGGCTAAGGTGTGAGGACTGATGATGTCAGTTATTAAGGAGATTAGGGCAGGTATAGGCAGACTTTTACCAGGTGGATAAATATGGGGTCTAACTGGCAGGTAGATGATTGGGATTTTTGGACCAGTTATTCAGAGGCACTTGGCAGTTTGAAGCTGGCGAGCAGAGAGCTGAAGGAAAATGTAGGGACAGAGTGCGGAGAGGATGCAGAGTTATTTGAAGCAATCAGTGTCTGATGGATATTTTCAATTTTGGCATTGAAGAAGGCCATGAAGGTATCATCATGGTTATGTAGGTTTTTGCTTTCTTTTGGATAAATATAACCCTATTTGTAGCCTGCACTCCTATCTCCTCATTACCTCACTGCTTGGTCAGTAACACTAGCTACTATAGACCCCAACACGCTATGCCTACCGAATAAAGAAATGATTTAAAACGTGCTTTTATTGAACAAACTGCACATGAATACCAAACCAATTAAACAGAACATCCATTTAAATGAGGCATTATAACTAGAAGAAATTAAAGTTTAATTTCCCCTACTGCCTTTTATATCATTTCTTCTAAACTCAACAAAAACATCTCCTACCATTTTACAGTGTTGAACTAAAAAAGAAAATATCTGGAGGGAGACAATTTAAATAATTAAATAAATGTAAATTAAACATGGCAATTTGAAATAACTGTAATGTCTCCCATTGCACTCATCCAAGGCCTCGACTCAGAGATCTATAGTATGAGAGGGGAAATTGAAATAGAGTCAGGCAATTAAATCAAGAGAAAAATAAATGAAATCTAAATTATCTTTCCCTTAGGGCAGACTTCATTTCACAAATGTCAAAAATCAATTTTCTAAATGTTAGATAAAACATGATGTCGACAGAATGAAAAAGGTGGTTAAGCTTCAAAAAAGGCAGTGATTACAAGTGAATGACTACATAATTACCTTTAACACAAAATACAGTGTGAACTTCCACCTGCATAAGTAAATTAAGTGATTGTTCCTATTCATCATGTTTCAGTCTTTGCAATGTTTACTGCACATTTGCATATCACAATGACAATGAATATATGATTTCATCCTTACTTCATTTGCATAAAAAAACTTTGTAACAATAAAATAAATGCATATTCGTACAATGAAAAACAGGCTTTCCATACAGATATCACATAGATAGGTTTCTACTTAGGCAGTTCCTACCAACTTTCTCCTATATTCCCTGTCTCCCTCAGAGTGTTCAAAGGCATTTCTACGGTGGTTCTATTGGGGCCATAACCACCTGGACTGCACTTACTCCTTTATTTCAGCCATCACTGTGAGAACCCTGCATTGAAATTCTAATCAGAATCACATATCAGACTGTTGAGCAAGAGAATACAATATGTATTCTTTAAGTTTCCTTAGCTTTAAACATAATTTGATCAAGTGTAGTGTCAATGATCCTTCAGGAGATATCTCAATCTAGTAGAACTTTTAGTTTCAGCAGTCCTGCCTCTATCTTATAGCGCATCAACAAATAAACTAGTGACTGCTGCTGTGCATTCCTCCCAGGTGTCAGGCTTCTCATTCACTTCCATTTATTTTAGATACCCAGTCAAAATATCATACTTCTTCTGAAAAATAAAAGCAGATCTGGTGAATGTGTTATATGTTTGAGTGTGCTGTGTATCTTTGCCATGTGTTTAAGGAATGATTCATTGACTAAATGCGGCCTTGTTGGAAGCATCCTGTGAAATTGGTTCCTTTATTGAATATTTAAAAGTGGTAACATTAGCTCATACAAAGACTAGCCTTGACCAGTACAGCTGGCCCCAGCCAGCTAAGTACAGTTCTGTAAAAAAGAGGGGAAACAAACATGTGCACACACATAAGAGAAAACTGGAAAATGTCTAA
The DNA here is from genome assembly GCF_027409825.1 of Scomber japonicus. Classification (NCBI taxonomy): domain Eukaryota; kingdom Metazoa; phylum Chordata; class Actinopteri; order Scombriformes; family Scombridae; genus Scomber; species Scomber japonicus. Next base: position 893,919 of record NC_070596.1, read on the forward strand.
CTTTATTTCTAACACTTTTTTTTTCTCTTTTGTTGTTATCTCTCATATTTTAATAGACCTAAATAAATAATCATCTAACCCGTCCCCGGTGCAACTCATAAGAACACAAACATTGCCTCCAATTTCCAACATAAACGGAGCACCTCAAGATTTCTTATTGAAAACATCAATACAATAACAAAAAATAATTGTGATATTAAAGGAATCTTAAAATCTAAATGTGGTCACCTTATGTTAGAAGTTCTGAGTTCTGAACTATTTCATAATTAATACAACTGACAACACAATAGAAGTAGGCCTACAATATTACCAAGCTTCACTTGTCCTTGTCATGGGCATGTAGGTAAACACAATGCTCTCCTTCCCAGGTCCTTAAGACTCCAACAGTTTCTTCCTTGCTCTTTGAAAGTCTACATTACACTACACACACTATGCTTAGTTGCTTGGTGTCATATGGTGTTCCGAAAGGTTGACCAGTGTAGCTTCTATCTATAACTAATTGTCCACCTTTCCTTTTCTCCCCCACAATGTCGTCTGTCTCCAACATGAAGTGATGATTAGGTCCCTTGGTTGGCTTAGTTTGGTTACCTGTGCTGTCATTTTTGATTGACTGCAAGTGGTTGTCTCATGGAAAGCAAGATATCTCATTGAAAGAACATTTGAAGTTGAGGACATCATGAATATTGTACGTTGGAAAGGTTGGACCATAGAGCTGTGAACTGGAATCTACAAAGTGTTAAAGGATGTTTTGGGCGCATTCCAAATAGCCTCCTTTCTTGTTTGCAGGGGCTTCTCCTGATCAGTGTGTTTTTTGAGTCAAGTAGTGTCTATGTCGGCGTTTGAAAACCTCCCATCACCTCTTTGCACTCTTGCCATCTGGAAGGAGGTGTCAGAGTGTCCAAAATCTGCAAGACTCTGCAATAGTTTTTCCCCCACGCCATCAAAACCCTGAACACCATCTGTATGCTGCTCCACCCGCCACCCCCAACATCATGAGATGATACATTTGGACACAAATACACCACCAATTTTGAGTAAAAGCATCAGCACCACCTGTCCTTCAATAGACCAATACATTAACTATCCCTCATTGCCAAGTAAATGCATCAGCACTTCCCCTTTAAAAGCATTTTTTTTTTTTTTTTACAAAGGTGTTAATATGTCTTTTGTATACGATAAAACTGATTCTGATTCTTCATCTTCCTCCAAAAAAATGGAGATTCCGACTGTTAATGAGAGGAAGTGACATTACAAATCCTGAGAGGTGGTCCTGTATATATGAGGAATTGGCATAGACCTGTTGCTGTGAACCATGGCTGTCATGCAAATTCTGCAGGCCCGGCACCCCTCCATTTTATTGAAATATCGGGAACTGGTGGGCCTCGTGGCAAAAAAAAGAGCAGCCTCTTCACAGGACCAAGAAAAAAAATCAAGTGCATTTGGTCGAATGGAAATTGGAGGACACAATTGATCCCAAATTGAACTAATAGTGCAATTTTGTTTTATACTAAAGCTGAATTTCTCATCAGTGTGCTTTTCCATAATGCCTTTATCTAAATAAACAACCCTTACCTGAACCTTTCTGGCACACTGCTACACAGCGCTTACATCCATAGAGACCATTATGAATAATGATGCCTTTTAAAAATACTCCAGCTTGGGCATCACCAATGAAAGCTCACATGGTGATTTTTTGTATCCTGTTGTTGTGCAATATCCCATTTTGTAAAAGTCCATGCAGTTCCACAAGCAAATCATTCACATTGTCAAAAAATAGCTTGGAGTTCTTATGTTTTGTTAGAATGGGCCAAAGTTGTACTTTTGCAAGCCACCTATGTTTCTGATTAGATCTATGTTACCTGTAAATAAGGGGTTTTGGGGAATGTACTGTAGAACAGCACTTTGTATTATGTTGTACATGTAGTGCCATTACATAGATTTTTTATTTCAGTTGCTGAGGGGGATGGCCATTAATGTCCTGCTGTCCATAGGAGGCTTGTGTCCATGGGATTGTAAAACTTTCAGCAGCCCATTGCCTGCATCAAGGGTTTTGTTTGTGGCAGTGGCCCACGCAGCCAGAATCTCAGACATGGATGAAGTGTCCTTAAAGTCAGAAAGAGAAAAATAAAACCTGGCATCAGAATCACCAGAGTCTCTATTACCCCTGTAATCATAGTCTCCATCGCTAACACAGTCATCTTGCCCAATTTGTGCCGCTTCAGTTGCAACCATTTCTTTTGTGCCCTCCACAGAGACATCAACATTTTGGCTTCCCTCACAGTCATCTTGTCCTGTCGGTGCCGCTTGAGTTGCAACCTGCTGACTCTCACAGTCTCTACCTGAGGTGCAAGGAGATTAACTTGAGCTCTATGTCACCTCCAATCTCTGAAATACTTATTTGATGCCATTTCTATACAGTCCATTTAAGTCCAAGAGTACATTAAAATTTAAGAACAACCTGAAAAAATGGATGAAATGAAAGCCAATGAATAAAAAAGCTATAATTGCTATAGATTATTTTCTAAAGCAGAGGCTAGAGGTGATAAGTACTACTTAAAGGGGCAGTTTTACCATAAACAACAGTAATTGCTAATAATACTAAGGTGTCTATAATAGTTGGACATATCTTACTGGAATAACATTACATTATATACAGATGAGCTGACATGATGAGTACAATCTAAATGTATGTAAAAAAAAAAAAAAAAAACTCTTTTCTATGTGTAATGATTTTATGCATTTCACTTTCTTTGGTAAACTGATAGTAAACTGGTTTGTCCCCTTTTAACCGATTTACTAATAGGTCAAGATAATGGCAGAATGGGTGTATTTTGATGTACAAGTGAGGCAAAAGAAGGGCAGGCAAGACGTAGGGTCATAAATGAAGCAATAGACATATAATGGATCAGGCAAAAATCAGCATCCAAACAAACAGGCTGAGGTCATACACAAAGAACACAAACAACTAGAAATCAAGGGCTAGAAAGTTAGTCTATGGGGAGAACTAAGACAAACAGGAGGGGAAAAACTACCATATATACTACTATATATAATCAATATTGATTGGCTAATAGAACACAGGTGATTAACAAATCTGGCAGGAAACTGAACATTGACAGGAAGTAAAGAAAATTTAAATGCATGAAAGTAAGTCATTACAAAATAAAACAAAGTGACCAGAGTCCATATGAGTTGTCACACAGGTGAACCAATATTTTGGGGTATTTTTAGTAAAAACGTTTTAGTTTTTTCGACTGGATAGTTGCATATGTGTTTCTATGTGATGTTACGTGTGACTGTCTTAACTGTGGATGTAGCTGCTATAACCAATCAATTCCCTGTGTTTGGCTGTACATTATATGTTAGCCTTGTTATAGACTGGCGACCGGTCCAGGGTCTACCCAGCCTTTCGTCCAGTCAGCAGGGATTGGTTCCAGCCCGGCCATGACCTTCTAGAGGATAAGCAGTATGGAAAATGAATGAATGAATTTAAGGTTTTTATAAGTCTAGTTGTTAGGTGCTATATGTGCATCATTTGAAAGTAAGTCATTTTGTAAGTAAAAGGTTGTACCATAAACCTGCTGTCAACCTCAGGGTCAATGAAATGTTTGCCGGGTAATGTTAGTGAATGTTATTTCACATATAAAACAGTCTTCACTGTTTAAAGTCTGTGTAAAGTCAATTCACTGATTTACTTCTAAACATATAATACATGTTAGAAAATGGTTACAGAAAAAAAGGCTGTTTTTTTATCCTCTTTCCATTTTATGTCTTTTTAACCTTCTACAATGTTTGTTCCTTTCATTTTATGTCTTTTTAACTTTGTTCCATATTTTTGGTGTTCTCTGTAAGCGTCTTTGAGCACTTGTAAAAGCGTGTTATAAATAGTATTATTATTATTATTATTATTATTAACTATGCAGTAGTGAATTGTGGAGATAGAGCCTTAAACTGTTTCTCATCCCTCTCTTTTTTCCTGATTTCCTGATTTCCTGAGCCTGCAAAAAAGGGCTACCCTGTGAGGTAGTGGCATACCCGCGTGACCTTTGTCCCTCCCCTACTATATAAGACCGAGAGTCCGCTCTCCTCAGTGGTTAACCTGCCTAGTGGCCAGTTATTGTTACTACATCTAACACAACTACTACTACTACAGTCAGTTAGCCAGTTAGCTGAGTTAGCCACCGAGTTTGCTGCCGAGCAAGCCACTGAGCTAGCGGCAGAAAGCGTCCATGTTTCTGGTAGAGGTGGTGACTTTGATTGACAGGTGACACTTGGTAGGGGGCGGGGTTTCAGCAAACTCAGTGGGCACGCCCACAGTGTTTGGGAGCAGAGACAGGCAGATTTTTACACAACAACAACAACAATTTCATATATTTTTTAGATTAGATTTTTTTAATCATTCAAATTTGGCAGGGTGGTTAACAACACACTTTTCTGTGGTATGTCAAACTCAGAACTCATATTTATTCTTACTTTACACTGACTTTAAGTCAATAAGAAAACCTTTCATTCAGTTTGTGAACTCAGCCCACATGCCAGACTCCGCTAGACTAAATAATTATAGTGTCTCAAAAACTGTATTATTAACATTCCCAGCTCTCTGCTTCTTTTTTAGCATCATTTAAACCCAAATTATTTGTTTTTTCAGCATCTGAGAAAGTACAGCCAAAGAAAAATCACTTTCTTGACCCAAAGAACTTTCGTATTACAGAGTGAGCTTGGACTGAGAGAAGGAATAAGACTGATTTGACAGAGGATGTTGATACAGAGAGCAGAGAATCAGAGAATAGATGGAAGCCACAGCAATCATTTCTCCTCACAACCCCCTACGCCTGCTTGTGGACCTCAGTTAGAAATTTTGCCCCGGCCACCGCCCTGCTCAGCATCCCCAAAACTCTGCTTGCCTTCGAGCATCTTTGGCTGAGAGATTAGTGCAGTGCAATAGGTGGTTCAGAAAAACAGCAGATAAGCACAGTGATGTATTTCACCCCCATTAATCAAACACATTTTAATACATAGAAATTCATTAAGGCTCTAACTAAATCAGATAGCAATCAACTGGCAGGTACTGTATTTGATAAATTGTTGGAAAAAATGGTCTCACTCACAGTTTTGTAGAGACTTGTGATATAGATGCAGGGTCTTCTACAGTGTTAACAATGCACTTTATTAATAAACGTATACTGTACAACCTGATATTATATTCTAGGTGTCAAAGAAAAAAAAGGCCCCATTTGTGAGCACAAACTCCTACATCAGAGCAAAAGGTCGCTAAGGTAACCATGGTTACCTGAGTCTCAGACTGTCCCTCCACCCATCAGAATGGAGACTGCTGACATGGATACTCATTAGCAATATATCTACCAGAGATAATCTCACATGTATTGCATAAACTTTGAAACACCTCAAATATAAATATTATGATGAAAATTAAAAATACTAAATTTGTAGATTCTTCTAATTAAAAAGAAAAAGCGTCAGTTCTTGTGTATCGTTAGTGTTTGGCTAACGAGGTTAGAAAACAGGCGCGTAAAGGTCACTGTCTGTTTTTGTCGGGGACTGTGAGTTCATTTGGTCCCCAGTAGACTGCAAAAAAACAAACTTCACATTTGAATGTAGTTAGGCAGTCACAGCACATCACTCAATAATAAGCATCTCAATTATTATTTAAATGGCAAAACAGAGAGGAAAATGAGACAAACACACACAAATAAACTCATTAAATAGCTAAATTACGAGTTTAGTTTGAACAAAAAACTGTAATTATCTCAGAGATGTTTACATGTTTAATCCCCCCTCTCTCTCTCTCTCTCTCTCTCTCTCTCTCTCTCTCTCTCTCTCTCTCTCTCTCACTCTCTCTCACTCTCTCTCTCTCTCTCTCTCTCTGTCTCTCTCACACACACACACATACACACATACTTCACAATGAGAAAACTTCACTGTTTAGTTAATTAAAGGTCAGGTTCTTCTTTTTAATGACATAAACACTCAATTTATCCACTCGTAGAGATTGAAAAGGTTGGAGCTCAGGCTGAGAGTAGCAAGAGAAACAACCATGGAGTTATCTCACACTCCTCTTTAGTCACAAAAACAAGTTCACCTCTGTTCTTTTAAAGGAGAATTATCAGACTTCTTGTGATTTTCTGTCATTTATATACTGTTACAATGTGGGATTTCCTGGATGAATATAGTTCTTTTTTTACTTTAATGCCATTTATAAACATTAACAGGCTATTTTAACTGTACACATGAAAAGTCACGTTGAGGTTGGTCTTCATTCCACACATATGTAGGCTACATACAAATAAAATAATGCTGCAGAGGGAAAAATAGACACCGTAGGACCATACAACACATAAAGAATGAAAGTTTTAGCCCTCTATAGGGCACTCGAAATACTTTGAAATTCAAAATTTCAACCCTAGAAAGTTATTGGGGGATATAAATTTTCCATTTTTATGTTGCAAATCAAGGTCAGTGAAGTGACCATATACGGTTCCTCACCTGTCTAGGGTAAAACATTTAGCAAAAATTTTGACCCAGGAGGCAAACAGTATTATTTGAAATTGTTTCAAAACTATATCCCAACCAAACTTTCACATAAAATAATTTATAATTTCTGTTTTTTTAAACTAAAAAATGATCTATAATCTAATTTAAATGAGGCCTATATTGACCTCATTTTCAAAAATAAGTGTAAAGTTGGATTAAAAGGTCTAACAAAATTGTGTGATGATTTATACTTTATTAATAAGCAAAATTGAAACAAACACAAACCAGTCCTACTTCACCTTCCAATCAAATTCTTTCCATATCTTGCTCAGCACCCCCTTGTGGTGGTTAAATATAGTTGTACGTGATGTTCGGACACACTTTCTCACTTCCCTGCAAGCCAAAAGACAGAGCTTTGTTACTAAACTTAATCCGTGTGCTGTTTGCATTGTCTAATCACATATTACTGTTCAGATTTGTACAGATGTATTTGAGAAGTTGACAAAGCCATCACTTTAACACTTTGATGATGTTAGCAATGTTAATATTCTGAAAAGGGCTTTAGTTGTCTAAGCTTATCTATACTGTAGCTGCTGTTTGCTCACATTGTACAAAGAATGAATGTTAAAAATCTCCTTTCTTTTATTGCTGTATGTTTAAAGGAACACTCTGATCTCACTGCATCATCATTCAGAAAGATCACTTAGTTACTAGGGGGAAAAAAATCTAAATTTATAAATGAAACAATAAAAAAATAAATAAATGAAATAATCCACCCCATGCTCTCAGCTCTCCACTGTCTTCCCTCTAATGTAAAGCAAACCAAAAAACGTGGCCGTCATCTTTGACTCTAATCTTACATTTGACAGCCAACTATCTAATATAATATAGTCATGCTTCCTCCAGCTCAGCTTATTACATAAATAAAGTCCTTTTCATCCACTACTGACCTTGAAAAAAGTAATTATTCACTTTATGTCATCTCATTTGGACTATTGTAATTCTCTGAACTGTGGCTGAGCCAGAAGACAATTTCCTGTCTCCATTTAATTCAAAATGCTGCTGCTTGGGTCTTACCTATTTCTAGAAAAAAGTGATCATGTTTCACCATTCTTCACTTCTCTCCACTGGGAGTTTTAGAAGTGATTTTTATTGATAACATTAAGGCCTTACAGGCTCTAACTATATTATAGACTTACTGCTGACTGACACACACACACAGCATTATGCTTGTTTAGTTGGTTCAGTTTAAAAAAAGGTGCATTTCTGAGACATCTGGAAGTCTTTCATTGATCAGCAGACAGTTTAGTTATTTGAAGAAACACAATGCAAACTTGAAATAATGTGGAAAAATATATTTACTGAAAAATGTCAAAATCTAGCAGTGTTTTTATATATTCCTCAGAAATCAACTTATTTCGATGGTTTGTTTGGAACATTTATTAACTGGTAAAATGTTCTTCCTGTGTGTGTCATCATCATTCATATCTATACAACCAGTAGTTAAATTACTAAAACACAAATATTATTATATAAACTCTTAATGTTGCTCTCAGAGTGCACCAGAATGATGCCCCTTCCAGGAGAGCATGCGTCATATACTTACCTTTGTCAGCCCTTACCCATTTGCATCCCTACTTTTTTTAAATTGTAGGCTTATGTTTTGTGTGTCTTGCCTTGTGCATTTGTGTGTCCTATAACTGCTGTATTCCTCATGACTTTTTGAAGGCTCACCCATTGCTATTACATTTGAATATTTCTATATTTATATACTTGATTTTATGGAAAGCACTAAAGTTATGATTATTATTGATCATTTTCCCAGGCCACTATGCAACCCTACAGCTCCCTGGTGCTCCAAGCTTCAGCCTCAGCAGATCTGAACCTGTTGTATCAGGTTCTGGTTGGGGCGTGGGTCTCACATTAATGGGTTAGATAGGGTCTGATTGGTTTTGTTTTACAATACTGAATGGAAGGGGGATTATTTTGGGGCTTTTTAGACATTGATCAACAGAAAAGTATAGTAAGTAACAGATGTATTCACCTCAGTCAAGGTAGTCAACAAGGTGAGTCAGTATCACAGGAAATTAAACCTCCAAAAAAAGACTGATGAAAAGCTGACTAAGCAGCACAGTTCAGGGGAAGGATAAGATCATTTCAAAGTCACTGAACATCTGTTGCAGTCCAGTTAAATCAATCATTAAAACATTGAAGGAGAAGCTGTAAATTTAGCTGGAGCAGAATGTCCTCAAAAAATGAGTTAGCATCCAAGAAAGAGCGAGTGAGGCAAAGCTTCAGAGTATGAGAGTCTGTGAAGATAACAAGAGTTGTCCAATTACAGTTGTATGGCAGAGGAAAGACAGGAATTGCTTCAAAAACAAGACTTTTAACATCAATCAAGACTCTTGACTCGAGAATTTGTGGCTGGACTTTAAAAAAGGCGATTAAGTCACCATCCACCCATTAAACCTTAACTAAACATGGGAACTAAACAAAGAAGCCTGTAATTGGCTGCTTCTACTACATACATGGAGGAGGTGAATACCTGTGTAAATATTTGTTATGTATGATATATTTGTAATTAATTTGATCACTTAGTGAGGGTTTTTTGTTGATTGGTGTTGGAAAAAAGCCAATTTACTGTGACTCAATGTTGTCAAACAATAAAACACCCAGCCAGCATGTCCATGTGGGCCCCACATGGGTTAAATGTGGACTATGTGGTTACTTGGGGCATAGACTCGAACTGGGCAAATTTTGCGTGTCCCACATGGTTTCAGTAACATGGGCCCTACATGTGAAACCCATGTGGGCTGACTGTATGAGACCCATAAGGGATGTAAGTGGGCTAAGCTGGCATGGGCATAAACAGGGCAAATTGTATGGGCCCCATATTGTTTCAGAAACATGAGCCCCACATGTGAAGCCCATGTGGGCTGGCTAAATGGGCCCAATTTAAGGTCCATTGTGATCCCACTTCGACCCCATATGGGAAAACATATGGGACCTAAATGGGTCTTGTGTAACTCTCCTAGTTGGGCCCCTGCTGAAACCCAATCAGAACCCACTTGAAGCCCATATAGGCAAACCCAGGTGGGGCCACCATGGAAACAGACAAACCCACTTGGAACCCAGCTCAAATGTAACCCGTATGGGGCCCACATGGACATGCTGGGTGCACATGAACTTGAACCTGAACTTCCAACACTTGAGGCACAGTAAAGTGATATATGGAGGTCAAAGGTCAGATCTGATACTGTTGGCTCCAGGTGTGTAAACCCCAGGATGTGTATTTCATCGTGTATATATTTAAGAGGCGTCCACGCTGTTAATTCTATTCATTTTACACAAACTCATCACCGCCAAATCCGACTAACACAAAGAGCTCTGAGCCTAATGAGTTCTTTAATGACACATAATTAATTGGATCAGCTTCATCCTCATTCAGCACTTGCCGCACCAAATCACAGCGTTAGCACACAAGACATTATTTTAATTAACTTTTTATATTATCTATACAGAGGCAGGAGGAGGAAAGTAAAAAAATGGAGAGGCTCATGCTTCCCTAACTTCGTTAATCATGATGTAATTCAGGAATTTATTAAAAGTTTTAATTTTAGAGCAGGACGTTCTCATTTTAGTTATCAGCCAACACTTTGGATAAAACACATCAAACAGGGTGAGTAGCTTTAGTCATCAAGACAACTGCTCATTACTAAATTACCATCAGATGTAAATTACTTTAACAAGTGCAACTTTCAATCAACGTATTTGCTCCCTTCTAGTCCTTTTGGTTTCAGCCTTGGGTGACGAACTTAAAAAAACACTCAGACTCCACAATTTCTTTCTTTTGTCATATTTATTTTCCATTCTCGTTTAGACACCTCTATGTTATGTTTGTCTTTGTTTCCACAAATAAAGGTCTTTTTTCAGCGGTCAAAAAACTGTGGCTACAAAACCAAAAAAGTACATGTAACTTCCAGCTCTGCCCTTATATACCAGCTGATAATACCCACAATTAGATACCACCTCAATCAGCTGGCTGATTGTCAAAAGGAGTGTCAGACTAAATCAGCTGATTGTGCCCCCATACTTCATAATAACAGTTAACTACGATTCAGTCAGGAACAGTCTCGTCATAGATTAAACCATTTATTGCAACAAATGGTAATACAGTTTTACTTGGCGTTGAAGGCTCTACTCTAAGATCTGAGCTAAAAACAGGGAGCGCAATGCAAGACCCCCTTGGAGTGGGCCGAAAGAAAGACATGAATTGCAGATTGACCCGAGAGTCATGATGGGACCCTGAACTAGAAGGTGGAGGCTGGGGTGTTGGAGGCAAGTTTTGCCAGCAGTAGTGTGAGCAATGATGAAGCTAGATCAGTGTAGGTAGGAGTCATATTTAAAGGGACCGCCTTGTGGTGAGAATGGCTGTGATTGGTGTGTGACTGATAAGGTGTGCTGATTCAATCAGTAGCTGTCAGCTGATTACAGCTGGAGCGTATAACTTCTGTGTCCTGCATGAACTAACTATGCTTCATTACACTGACTCTGTGAATCCACTGATTTTTAAAAAAAACATAATTCATCAAATTACCAAGTTATAATTTGAACTCCAACACCAAACATACTGTTCATATTCTGACTCATTATTAGTCTCCACACGAATGCACATGAATTCATAAATTCCCCATCAGTAAATAAATGTTTTATTAATCATATGGGGGAAACAAAGACATTCACATTTTATAGAAAATGATGATTACAACATCATGTTAGAATGCTGATTTGTACAAATGAACAGTATGTAAGGGTTAATAAGGAGTTAAATAAGCTTTTGTTCTTGTAGTTTCAAATGTGATGTGATGATGCTGAGGAGAGCCGAGGCTGTTCAGAGAAGTCTCCCTCATGATGCATTCAATGACACTTCATCTGAATATTTTAAACACATTTGCAGGAAAGTGTTGCACAGACATGCTGAGTTAATGAAAAATCCAACTAATAAGGAAAACAAAATGTGATGGTGTGAAAAGTGATGGAAGTGCATCACATTCAACACTATAATGGAGATGCAGATTCATTCAAATTCAAATGCATTTGAATAAAACTTCCTTGTTTCTTCCTCAAAACCTGTTTATGGCTCCATAAATAAATAATCCAGTGGCTCCAAGCTTGTCTACACTGTCTTCCGATTCACCATATAGTGCTGTGTTGTCCACCAACAACATAAGATGGATAGATAGATAGACTTTATTGTCACTGCACTGATAAAACAATACAATCAAACTTAGTTCAGCTGCATTCCAGAAAGCAGCATCTTAATTGTCTTAAAATAATAAATAATGTCTTAAAATCAATAAGAGTCCTAAAATAATATATATAAAATAATTGCCTCACAATAGTCATAATAAATAGTCATAGTCTTTCAATAATTCAGTTATAGAAAAATAGAAAAAGTCTATCAAGGGACACATTTCAAATTCTCTTTTTCCATCTGTTCAGATATGATCAATATAGTAATGATCAAGTTATATAATTATTCACTATGGGAATGAACCAGTTATCTGCTTAATCCTCATTTCACTGTTTTACAATATAGAATGATGGAGTCACAGAGTGGCATAACTGTAAGTCTAGCATGGCAGGTAACATTGAACCTTTAGCAGCATGCTCCAGCTCATCATGAAATGACAAGTAACGCTTCACTTTTTAGCAGCACACTCAAGCCATGGATGTATTAGAGCTCTAGTAAAACCTTCAGAGACTCAAGGCTGCATCACTGACGTCGTGTGTGAGAGAAGGGTCGGGGTCAGGACAAATAAGCTCCACTTTGGATGAGTATGAAAGGATGCTAGTCACAGATTGTCATTCAGTGTCTGGTCTGTGGAGCAGAGAAGCTTTAATTGTGTTCTGCACAGTAAAGCTAATGTTGCATTAACCTCTGCCTGACTCGCAGTCTGTTTGACTCTTGAAGTTCTTTTTGTTTTTTAATTGAAAATACATGTTGAGAAGAACCCCAAGTGTCTACTGGCCAAGCTGAACAAGAGCTCTGCACGTTCTCATGTGGAGCGTCCATATATATGTCATTTCACTACAGCTATAATTATTGTTCATACCAATTTTCCCAGTTTTCCTGACATTCAGATTTCCACTTAATACCTGTGGAGCAGGTGTGTAACATTATCATTTCATTTCCTCACCTTACAGGCCATCATACATATCTGGGAAAGGTAAAGAGGAAGAGGTAAAGTTTCTTTCTTTTTTTGCAGCTTTAACATTGAATTGATCCAGGAACACAGATGAGGATGTAAAATCTACTTTTAATGTCAGCTCATCCAAATTATAATTCAGAGTGAACATTAAAGTAAGTACTGGCAGCAGAGGTCTGTGGCATTCTGAGACTCATCCTAAGACCTTTTCTTTCTTTTAAGCTGAGTTTTTCTGAAATTCCTGAAGGACAGGAGGTGTGTAGAAAAGCATGTTCTTCTATTTCACTCCTTTAGCTGGTAAGACAGCTAAAAAAAACAACAACAAAAAAACACTGTCCATTTTTCTTTTCTTTTCTCTTCTTTTCTTTTCTTTTCTTTTCTTTTCTGCTGTTTTGGTCAATTTGGCCTTTTCTATCAGGCAGTAGAGACATTGCAGTACGTGAGGGGAGTGAGAGGAAATGACAAGGATGGATTACAAAGTGGGCAACTATAAATTGTAAAAAATATACAAGGTGGCACAACTTTAAAAAGTTTAGTAACAAATTGCTCAGCTTTTTTGTTTTGTTTATTCAGCTTTTAGAACAATTGTTGCCCAAGTGTAGTATTTCACAATGTGCAACCAGTTCAGAATTTTGAGTTAAGTTGGCACGTTGGCGAAAAAAAGACATTCACATTCACAATCTTAAGGTCCAGGAGAACGTTTTTAGAATATGATGACTACAACATGCTTGAATGCTGATTTGGGATTTTTTATTTTATTTTTATAAACACAGGTCAAACTTTACATTTGCATATAAAAACCAGCTGCACAAAAGTCCAGCTACAAGAAATGTGTATATGTTGTTTTTACAGCTTTCAAATGGAAAAAAATGGAAAAATTGTACCCTGAACATTATGTAAGTGTTAAGAAGGCTTAACTGATTCACTTCTATTAGATGTACTGTAGTTGTACAAACTGAAACATTAAGTTATCGCAACCCATGATGTTGTTGGGTCAAGTAATTATTTCTCTCTTGGGTCAAGTTGGTCCAACTTTTCTTCTAGTCAAAAAGCTCCCAAATCCCAGGTTTACACCATATCATTTAGGTCAATGTGATGTGATTAGGCATTTCACCGTATCCCCTCATAGTTAGTGTCTATGCATAATTTTGGAACCACAAATCATTGATGAACACCTCATCAGTCATTCATAAATGAATCCTTAATGAGGCATCAGAGAGCAGACATAGTGTAATCTCTATGTGCAATCACACAATATAATGGTCCATCATTATATTACACTGGAGAGCATAACGCTTTCACTGAATGATGATGATGAACGATGCACAGTGTGGAGTATAATCTTCATGATGGCTATTAACATTGTGTGAGATTGTTTTTGATATAAAGGAACTTGTTGACTGTTAGTTGCTAAGGATAACCAAAACCAATGAAGATGTGTGATTTGGCATTTAGTGAGTGTAAAAGCATGAAAACTACAATATATGTGTTTAAATGAAATATGCATTACTTTCATTTTCATTATTATAATCATTATAATCACTATTATTGAAAACGAATGCAGTTGAAACAAGGTAACAGGTCAGATTGAACTTGACATGACCTGTGTCAGATCTGCTGAGCAAGCAGCAGCTGTGTAGGAAAAAAACTAAACTTAAGGCCTTATAAGGCCGATGCACCTGCAGTGAGGGCATCTCAAGATTTGGTGCCAAGGGGTAAGATCATGTTTTGGAAGAAAGCTGATTGGTTAAACATACACCAAACATGGGGGGGGGGGGGGTACAACTTTTGGCAAGGGATAGCCATATTGACAGTATAAAAAAAGACTCCCCAAGAGTCTTATCTCTTTGTGTCACTGGTGCATGGACATGGTCTGTGTATTGTGATTCCGGGTTTTGCTGTCGACAATAAAACTCTGACTGCATTCAGCTGGACGACTCCTGATGATCTTTGATTTGATTTAATTTTGAACTTCAACATTTTAAACAACGAGGAACCTATGGAATATTTGTCACAACAACAGACAGTTTTTTTTGAATGGTTGTTTCTGAAGTTCTGAATAAATATGAGTCAAAACATTCCATTCTAGGTCACATGAGGATAAGTCATCACATTTCTGGCTAAAAGAAAAGTTTTTAAAGTGTAATAATGGGTCAAATTAGTCCCTGACCAGTATGTAAGGACTGAACATGTGTTGTAGTGAACAATACAAATCAATACAACATTTTCTAGGGAGCCTAAGAGAACATAATCACATGACTTGTGTTGTCTGACCCATAGTCAGAAACTGAAATATGTTTAGTTGCTATCACGCAAAACAAAAAAAACTAGAAAAAAATGATCACATCTAACAGCTTGTGCCAGATCAAGTTTTGGCATTTCTGCTTTCTCAACCTATTTCTAGAGTACTACCAAGTATAATGGAGGTCAACAGGTGCCCAACATGGTCTCCATGTGACTTTTGTCATTTCCTCCACTTGCAGGGCTTCTGTTCTGCATCTGACGCTTAAATCTCAGATGGTTGAACAGCCTTGAACTCATCAACAAAGAGACTTTTCAAAGTGGCCTCTGCTCTCAGCTGTTTAGTCTCATAATAATAAAGAAACATAAAAGAATACTGTGATGGATATCTCCTGGCAGCAACTTTTAAATCTCTGCTGGTCGATTTTTGATAGAAATGAAATGAAAGCAATGGCTGCCATCAATCTAAAAAAATCAATCTAAAAAGCAATTTGAGAGATGATGGGCAGGAATGTGAAGTATACAAGGTTTATAGTTAATGTCTTTAAACCTTTAGAACCTTTCGAAAGGCTGAAACCTGGTTCCTGGTACTAATTATTGGTGTTGGCCAGTTTGAGGCCAGAATCAATACTCAGAGGTGTTATCAGTTTATTAGCAGCGGTGGTGTGCCAGCGACTCCCCTGATAAGGTTGTAATGTAGCCGCAGTCCAAACAGCAGCTAAATGGACTGAACAAGCTGCTGTTTGTGTCTGTCGGCTGGAAGTCGGATCTTATCTGCAAAACAAAGAGCAGCAGAGACACAGCAAACAGAGAGAGAGAGAGAGGACGGAGGTTTTAATCAATGCAGCTCAGCCGGGGATGGAGGGAGGGAATAGAGAGGTAAAGGAACAGCAGGAATGTGAGAAGTACAGGAATGAAAGAAGAAACAGAGAGTTCTGTTCTGTTGTCGACTGAACAAAAACCCCCAACCAAATAAAACTCATGAACATCAGCTGCTATTTAAATGGATTCATGTGGTACTGAAACTGCAGTCCTGGTCCAGCACCTACTGTTCCACGGCTAATTTATTTGTCATTTCAACAACAAGGCAATTCAAAGTGCTTTACATAGAACATCACATGCATCAAGACAGAATATAAAAGCAACATATGGCAAAATATGAACACATAGAATAAGCTAGAAATAAAATAAGACAAACAGGAGAATATAAAGTTACAGTTCTAGATTTTAGATATGAACCCAGTCTTGATAGAAAGCAGATCTGTCCCAGACTACCTGAGAGGTCTAGATGGTTCATAAAGTAGCAGCAGATCAGTAATGTGTTTTGACCCTAAACCATTTAGTGCTTTATAAACTAATAGTAGAATTTTAAAGTCTGTTCTTTGATAGACAGAAAGCCAGTGTAAAGATCTGAGAACTGGAGCGATGTGATCTACTTTCTTGGACTTAGTCAGCAGCATTCTCAATCAGCTGCGACTGTCTGAAAGACTAACTACGTTATAGTAGTCAAGTCTACTGAAGTTAAATACATGGACAGGTTTTTCCAAATCGAGATTTAGGGCTGGGTATCGTTTAAAAAATGACGATACCAGTACCAATCCAAATACCCTTAAAGTGATACTGATACCAACTGAGTACTTCATTTAATACCCATTCTACATTTAGTGCTCTGTCTTTTATTGATTGATCTGTCTTGGTATCGATTCATTTTGGTCGATAACTTAAAAGGAATTGCGTACTGATACCCAACCCCAATGAGATTCTTGAGAAATTCTTCATCTATTCTTCTTGTGACAGTAGGCTGACTTTGGAATTGTCTTAATGTGACTGTTGAGGGAACGTGAACATTTTGAGTCTCTCTCAACCACATCTGAAAATGATGATTCATGATGTTCATGTAGAACCAGGGCAGTATAACCAGGGCACATCATATCTTTACGTGACACTACAGCTTCATTCTGTTCTGAAAGGCTTATTTATAATGTGTCTGAGTGAATGCTCTGTATAATTATCCTGTCTGTGGACCACTTTCTTTCTTCAGATGCTTAAAACAAACTCAAAATAGTTTAAAATTGTAGGGTAATAAATGTGTTGAACTGAATAACACATTTAAAAAGCCTATACACCAGTAATAATTTCACACTAATAACATAAGCAGGCTAGCATTATAATTGTTTTTTTTTTTTAAGTATATTTTTTTGGGCTTTTTTGCCTTTAATGGACAGGACAGTGGAGATAGACAGGAAGCAGGAGGCAGAGAGAGGGGGGATGACATGCAGGATAAGACCGCTTGGCTTGGGATTCAAACCGGGGTCGCCTGCAACGAGGACTATAGCCTCAACACATGGGGCTATGCTCAACCCCGTATAATTAGTTATTTAATGTGTGAGTTAATGTGAGTCATGAGGGATCACAGCTTTTAAAACAGAACGGTGAGGCTCAGTTAGTTTGACTGCGGCGGGCCGGTTGCTACGGAAACCGAGCGCTCACAGACTGGCCCAATCCTCAGCTTAAAACTAAAAGTTTTCAGAGCAATTTTCATAGCAATCATTAATCTGTGAAATCACCTTTGTTAACACTTTCACTGTGCAAACGTCTAATTAATGTGAGAAGAACCCCTGCAGGCCCACACAGGCACCGTTTATCTTGTTTAATAAAAGACATTCCATGTCTCAACATCCATTTGCCACTGAGGGCGTCCCACACAGGTGCTCATCTTTTCTGGGAAATACCTTGACTGTGACACCAGCTTTTTTTAAAAATGATTTGCCTGTTTAATTACAGCTGTCTCAATACTTGATAGCCATAGGAGCACTTAAAATGATTCCATTTAGAAAAATCAGTCACAAAGATTAAATATATTGTGGTGGTATTTATCATGCTGTATATAACCAATTAGGATGGATCATAACATGTTTTACTTTACTTACCGTGATACTGATGTCAGTACTATTATTTTTGCATGTTGTGCCATGACAGGAAGGGAAATACATGACTGGAGACAATTTAATTCTGAAATCAATACCCAAAATATTGACTCATACAAAGAAGTCTAACACTTAAGTACAAGAACCAGTCTGGCAGCACTCAAGCAGTATCCTCATATCCTTTGTCATACAAGATAGCAAGTTGATATATACAGGAAATGTCGGCGAGTTTGTACAAGAGATGCTATCATGAGTTAAGTCAGGCTGAGTAGAGAATACAGGTTTGCAGAGCTGAACCATTGTGTATGTACAGTAATGGTAAGCTCAAGGCCATATAACACACATCATTGCACCATGAAGACAGAAGATGCAAACTATCATTCTGATGCCATCATGGGAAGGAAGTAGAGGTAACCTTACAAACAAAGTGTACAGAGCAGGCTGAAGCATTTTGACTTGCAGGGAGAATTTTACATAAATCCACCTAAAGTTATTGAATATATCTGACAGTATAGTGTAGAAGTATAGAAACAGTATTGAACAGTTTTTTGGAGAGTGTGTGTGCATTAAGATACTGGTGGCTTGTGGGATTTTATACAAAAAAACGATAAATTCAAGAGTTCAGACACACATCGCACACTACAATGCTTTGACAAGCCAATCACTCATTAAACCAGCCTGTCCTCACAAAAATATATACAGTATATATACAGGTGTGACGGAAATGATGTGTGTTAGTAACCTAGCGTTAGCATTCATATCATTACAAACTGCTAAATTAACCAAATACTGATGGTTTATATGTGACAACAGTATACAGTAGCAGTGCTTAGTGCAAAAAACAAACACATGTATAATGCATTTGTATAATGCAGCAATAATCAATGTAGTTATGTCTTCGGCTGCCATTTCCTGTTTGAAAAGCGGTCCCTCCCCTTCTGCTACGTAGCCAAGATGGCAACCGTTGAGGAAGAGAAGTGTCCACGGTTCCACACTCTATGTTTTGACTGTTTTGAGTGCTCCATCCAAGTACACATGATCTTTCACTAACACTAACCAAATGGTTTTTGTGCCTAACCCTATAACCAGATATTAACCACAACATTGTCAGACCATAAAACATCATTCTATTATAAAGTGTCCTGTGGGAAAACAAATATCAATTTTGGAGTTATGAAAATAGATCTATTCTGTCATTTTGGTATATGAGGATGTGTTAAGTTAATGTTACAACAGTAGTGGGTCTATAGAATATACAATTCAATTTTGATGAATACCTTTACACGAAATTATTATTTGTATTTGGAAGTGACAGTCAATAAAATCAGCCCAGTGCTATTACATCCTTTTTTGTGGTATCCATAGATACAAACTTCTTGTATGAATTGGAGCTGTTATGAAAGAAACATGATTCATAATAGACAGAATTGTGTTGAATATTATTAGTGAGCTCAGACTTTACTTTCAAATCATGCATTGATCATATTCAACCTTTATTCAAGAAGAACTTCAGTAAGTCTGGCAGAAAAAGAAAGGCATCATATTTTGTCAATATGATGATGAAGACACTGACATGTGGAGTCATCTATATACAGTATGCTGAAGGTGAAAACATATTTGTTTGTTTGTACTATTGCAACAGCAGGTTTCCTTTTTTTTCTTTCACTTTTTCTGTTGCTTTAAATGATGAAAGTGATTTTTCATCTGCTCAGAAAAAGAACGGGAAGAAACAGAAACTTTGGGGGGGGGGGGGGTGGGAGTCCCATCAGCTGAAGCTCTGCAGGTAGTTCCTCGCTGTGGATGAGAGCAGAACAGCTTGTGCGAGGATGAGATGAGGACTCCCTGTTTTATTACAACGTATGAAAAGATGCACACAGAGAGCTTGAATATGAATAAAACACAGACCAGGAACTATGACTGAAAAATAGATCTCCTCTATCACTCTGCTGTCTGGAACACAGAATAAAACATATTCATATCAGACCATAAAAATGAAAAGTGACATATCAGACTGATATTCTATAGTATGGTCCCCACGGATATACCAAACTAAGCAGAGACAAACACACATATTTTGTGTGCTCATGGGCCCCGCCCCCTCCTCCCTCCTCCTCCTCCTCCTCCTCCTCAGTATTCTGGCAGCGGCGGCGGCGGAGAGCACTGCCAGCGCCTATCGATCAGACATTTAGCTGAATGTTCTCATCGAACAGCCGGCTGCTGCGGACGAGACGCACGTGGGGAGACTGGGAAGCAGCCACACACACACACACACACACACACACACATACACATACACACACACAAAGAAATGGGGAAAATAAATGAGACTCATGTAGGAAGGCAGAGGAAAGAGTGAGAGAGAGAGCTGATAACGCTGACCAATAATACACAGTTAACTAACTCATAATTAATGGCTATTTACTGCATGGCCCAATGTATTTGGACACCCAAACATAACTGCCATATGTAATTGTTGCTCATACTAAAAATCATAGGCATTGATCTGCTGCTGTAACAGCCTCTATTCTTCTGCTTCCAGGATTTCAACAAGATGTTGGAACCTGACTGCAGAGATTTGCTCCCATTCAGCCGCAAGAGCATTAGCGAGGTCCAGCACTGGTGTTGGGTGATAAGGTCTGACTCACAGTCTAGTTCATCCTGAAGGAGCTGGATTTGGAGGAGTTGAGGTCAGACATAGACTGGTTGATGATAATCTGTATGCAGTAGTTAACACAGATTATTTTGGTGGGAGAGAGAGAGGTCAAAAATGTCTCGGTACGTGGTAAGAGTTTTTGAGATGTTTTATTAATATTCATCAGTAAGTTGTTAGCAAGAGGTCTCTCTCTCTCTTGCTCTCACTGTCTCGCTCTATCCTGATGCTGCCCCCCCCCCCCCCCCCCCCCCCCGCTCATCATTATAAGTGTATCCCTCAATGGACCGGCTTATATCTGAAGTTAATAGTAATTGAATGCATCTATTTTTAATCAAAGCTGAACTCATCTGTAATCACATCGTGAGACATACCTGTCTACACGCTCATGTACCAACTGTAGTGTATTCACTTTTCATGGCAGTGCAAAGACAGTTAACAGTTTGGTAGTTATAGTACCTGACCTTAAAGTCCATGTAAAGTAAGAATAAATATGTGTTCTGAGTTTGACATACCACAGAAAAGTGTGTTGTTAACCACCCTGCCAAATTTGAATGATTAAAAAAATTGCCAAATATATGAAATTAGGCTTCAAAGTTGTGTAAAAATCAGCCTCTTTCTCTGCTCCCAAACGCTGTGGGAGTGTCCACCGAGTTCCCTGAAACCCCGCCCCCTACCAAGTGTCACCTGTCAATCAAAGTCACCACCTCTACCAGAAACATGGACGCTATGTCTGAGAGCTTTCTGCTGCTCACTCAGTGGCTAACTCAGTAGAACAGTAGACTGTAATAGAAGTAGTGTGTGCTCAACGCAGCAGTGATTTTCAGACCCACCCACTAAATCCTGAACACAGAAATGTTGAAACACAGTTTGTGAAGCCGAGCTCCACAATTCAAATCTAAATGGTTGAAATGCTTTTTTACACCTTTTTTAGAAATACATTTATGACCTATTTAATGTGTTTAGAAGAAATGTCTGAATTCACTTTACACAGTCTTTAAATTTTGCTTTGGCCATCTGTGTGGTATTTTGGTGTCCGGTGGAGGTTGCACAGGTGGGAGGGTTGTTCAAATGCAAAGCAGCGCAAAGCCAGATGTTAGTATTTTTGTGGAAAATGGGTTGTGGTGAGAATAGACGTGTTTCTGGTGGAACGTCCCCCAACAAGAACAACAATGGAACAACGCTTCAAATGTAGACACTGTTTTAAAGAAACGCTCCCCAAGATATAAACATGTTTGAATCAGCATCAGAAATCATGTTTAATGTGATTAAAGCAGGAAAGTCAGTAAACGAATGTGGTCGATTCTCCACAGCAGAAACTTCTCCTTCACTTCATTAAATCTCTACAGACAGAGAGAGAAGCGCAGCACCAGAGCGCAGCGCCGTTACGCACGACTGTTCACTGTGTTTACCTTCATTAAATCACCTGGCTGCTACAAATAACCACAAACACACATCAGACTGTTCCATTAAAGCTTGATGTACTGCATGTTTATGAAGGAGATGTCAGATTACAGGAGCTCATTAGGCCTGTGTCTTATGACCTCCTTTCTAACTTTTTCTTTCTGCATCTTTTCAGTGGTTCATGTTTTATTCTTGAATGCATGATGGTATAACAGTAGTAGAAGAAAGACTGAAAAATGATGAGGATAATGCAATCAAACACGGTCATGGATATCAAACATGGATCAAACATGGATTTAGTAGAATCAACTAACATTTTCGATAATACCTTTTCTAATTTCATTGCAGTTTTATGAGTACCTCAATTGTTGCCATGATATCAGTGACAGACGTGAAAGAAACCGACATTCCATCCACTCTACCTGTCCCATCAGACAGTTCAGGAAGACTATACTAAACAAACAGACGACTACAAATAATTTAGCAGACATTATACCCAACATATTCTCTTTTCACCTTTTCTTTTTATTAGTTTTTTCTTTTTCTTTTTCTTTTTTCTTTTCTGCTCTGTAGCACTTTGAGATTGTTGAAATGTAAAGTGCAATACAAATTAAATTTAATCATTATTATTATTATTATTATATCCCAACACAAGCAGGGATCTAGTCAGGAGAGTACAGCTAACTGAGTCTCAACTGAGTCTGACAGGACATAGGTACCAACAGGAAGAGCACAGAGACAATGCATAGAATGTATAGAAGCAGATTTTTTCCCCTTCAGTCCATCAAGTTTGTGAAAGAACTGGGTCTTTAGTCTTTTCTGAAAGATTGAGAGGGACTCTGCAGATCAAACCAAGTTTGGTAACTCGATCCATTACTAGGGAACCACAGAAGAACAGAGTCTGGCTAATGACATAGGGCCCTGTTGTGGTGGTTGTTGTATGAGGTGCCTTCCATTGGCAAAGCATAATGAGGGGGAGTGTAGACCTGAATGAGGAAGTTCATGTAGGCAGGAGCTGTTTTGTAGGTGAGGGTCAAGGTTTTGAATTTGATGGCATGTGCTGTTTTGGGCTGGTTGTGTTCTGGATCATCTGCAGAGCTGTGAACATCCATGTGGTAGGCCTGCCAGGAGTTGTGGTAGTCAGTACGTAATATTACAAGAGCCTGTACCAGGAGTTATTATGCCTGCTTAGACATTTAGGTTCTAATCTTCCTGAAGCTGTACAGGTCAAATTGACGTGACTGAGTAAATTAAGACCATGTGGACTTTAAAAGTTAGTCATCAATCATGACACCCAAGTTTCGGTCAGACTTTGTGGGCACGAGTCAGGTTGACTCAAGCTAGATACTGATCTCTTGTTGTGTAGAGGGACTGGCTGTGTTGACAAGGAGGTTGGTCCAAGAGGTTAAGCTGAAGGTAGCATTCTTCCATCCGTGCTGATACATCGGTAAGGCTTGATTAGATCTGAGCTGACACTGTGTGGTCTTCCGGTGGGAACGACAAGAAGAGCTGGGTATCATCAGCATAGCAATGCAATGAGAAACCATGAGAGTGGATTATTGCTGCCAAGTGAGGTGGTGAAGAGAAAGGGACCGAGTACTGACCCTCGAGGAACACCTGTGAATAAGCTGTACAGTTTGAACACTTCTCCCTCCAAGATACTCTAAAATATCACTCTGAGAAGTAGGAAATGAACCAGGAGAGGGTAGATCCTGAGATATCGTGCTCAGTGAGTCTGGAGAGGAGGATTTTGTGGTTAACCGTGTCAAAGGCAGCTGACAGATCTAGCAGCAATAGAGTTGAGGACTGACCAGCAGCTCTAGCTGAACGGAGTGATTCAATTATCGGCATGGGTGCAGTCTTGGTTGAGTGACCCTGCCAGACAAGGGGATGAGACGGAAGGTATAATGAAATTTGCTTAAATGCTGTCCAAAACAGGTTCAGCTCTGTAACACAGGAAAACTGCCTTATCATAGCACCAAGTAATGGTTCTAGATGCTACTTAAAATATTCTGCTCTGGGTAAAGATTTTTTCATTTGAAAACACTGGCACATTTTAAGCTCTGATCCACTACTTGAAAATGAATATAAAGACTCATCTGAAGTGGTGTACAAATGTCCCCATAACAGGACAATCAGTGAAAGTAAGCAGCACTATATCATGTTCCACAAGATATGTGATCTGTCTTATCAAACGTGGTAAACGGCAAAAAAATACACAAAGAAAAAGCAGGGTATATAGCAGAGCACAGGAGCTGTTTCTGAACCCAGGACCAGTGTAACCCAGTGGTAATGCATTCCAGAGAGCTAAATAACCCAGTAGACTCTACTAACGTACTCTGGCATCAAGGAGGCAAATTAAATCCCCTCTAACTCTAAAGAGAAAGTTTTTATATTTTCACTCTCCAGACTCTCACAGCTAGAGGTCTGAATCAAGGCTATAAAATCAAACATTTTCTCTAAAATAACAAATGGTGGTAGTATCATTATGGTTCTCTCTACTGTGTATGTCATTTTCCACACTTATTTGATCTAATTAATTTTATAGAAAGGTGTTAAGACCCAACGTTTGAACAAGAATTTAAGGTTTAATACAATAAATACAATATACTTAATACAATATACTGTATTTTTCCATTTCTTAAATATCCAGACGTGATGACAATCCAAATCATATTGAAATGTCATTAACTTTTGTGGCTTAGAGTAAGTGTGTAGGTGTCTTCCTTTTTTACTGATGCTGTTTTATGGTGGCCTTTCACCTACATTATAGTGGTATAATTACTCTCCATCAACTAATATTTTGTAATTAATTTGATTCATAAATAAAATAATAATAATAATTTAAGGTTAATTCAGGTTTTCATTTTCAGCCCATTTCAGAACTCATCTTTATGAGTTATTCTGACTCAAAGTCTTTTAACTTGAAATAAAGGGTTGAATTAATGTTGTGTTTGGAGTTCACTCAACTCATTAAATTAAGTTTCTAAAGAAATATGATCAGCATGTTAGCTGACTTCCAAGCATGTATTGTTTGGGAGAAAAAACTCACTAGAGACTCTTCTTTGTAATGGAAACTTGCTGTGTTTTTAATACATGTTAAAATAAGCCATGGTTGTTTCTTATCTGAAAAATAAAAACAATGTTCAATGTGCAATATATATATATATATTACTTTTCTATATAATATTATTTACTATGTTTTTTACAATATTTTTAAAATTGCTTTTCTACTAACTTATTTTTTAATGTTCTTTATTCTTTTTATTGACCCTTTTTTCTGTCCACTTCACTGCTTCAATATTGTAAATTTCCATATCATGAGTCTAATAATGGAATATCTTATCTTAATGCAAACTATGACAAAAAGTTAGTCCTCTACAAAGCAACAGCAACTAATTAACACCCACCCACCCACTGAATGTTATAGCCTCCCCCCCCCCAATTATGGCCTGGCACTGCCTATGGGTCAAAGCTCTGTGCAGGTCAGCCAAGTTCCTCCACACTGAACTGGGAAAGCATGTCTGTATGGAGCTGGCTTTCTATTATGCAACATGGAAGTGTCAAACACAAACAAAGTTGGAAGCACACTTTATTATATTGTATAAAACTGAGAGCTGTAGCATTAACCCTGTGTGCACAAGGGATGCAATTAACAAGTTTATATAATAACTCTATCAAACTTGAATAATGACTTGAGATCTTGGTTTATAATTATCAAATGAATAGGAATGCACTCTCTTTCATACTGTGTAGATTTGCTTTGCAATAAAACGCTGAATTATATGAAGTTTATAGATATATATACACACAGTACAGGGACATACACCATGCCTTGTACATATCTCACATCTGCACAGAGTATTTAAGCACACCTTATCTGTTCCTCTCCCAGTCACTCTCATCCTGACACCTTTTATTAACCACTCTCTCTCCTTTGTTTAACCCTCCTGTTGTCCTCAAGTCAAGGAAGGAAGGGAGGAAGAAGGAAGAAAGGAAGGAAAGAAGGAAGGAAGGAAGGAAAGGAGAGAGGAAGGAAGGAAGGAAGAAAAGGAGGGACGAAGGAAGAAGGGAAGGAAGGAAAGAAAGGAGGGAGGAAGAACGGAGGAAAGGGAGATGGAGGAAGCACGGAAGAAAGGAAGGAAGGAAGGAAGGACGGAAGGAAAGAAGGAGGAAGGACAGACGGAAGGAAGGAAGGAAGGGAGGGAGGAAAGAAGGAACAGTTAAAACAGACGGGGTCAATTTGACCCGGGAGGACGACACGAAGGTTAAGAAAGAAAAAGAAAAGAAAAGAAGAGCAGGATCTGGAGTTTTAGTGGAGCAGGAGCAGGTTCAGTTTTATCACCACAGACCTACACAGAAGCTACTATGGACAGTCCACTCAACAGGAACAGGGGTCTCTATCCAGCTGATGGACCAATGAGACAACCACCTCCCCCATCCCCAGTTCTCTCCTACCTTCCCACTACCTAGGCCATCATCATTATCTCATTGACCATGGATCATGATGATGATGGATGACCATACATCCATCATCAACCCTCCCTCCTCCATCCTTTCATCCCTCTATCTCTAATCCCTTCCTCCAGTTCCTCAACCCATCAACATCTAAGCTCTTTCATTCCTCTCAATTAAACTATTTCAAATCCATATTCTTATCGGCCTGGTCTTAGTAAGTGAAATATAGGAGGAGGTGTATTCTGAAGAAGACCATTGGTTGGGTTTACTGTGCTATTTCCCTAATGTACCTGGATTCAATCAAATACAGGCAAATGTAGTATGTGTCTGTTGTGTAGAAGTTCTGAACAATCCAAAGACTCAAATTGTACACGACTACACACATATCGAGGTACGTGAGATCTATTTCATGCATCATGTTACCTGTAAATTCTGCTGTCTAAGCGTTGCAGTCAAGACTAGGTTAGGACCCCTAGGGGCCCCTGGCCACCAAAACTCTTGCTCATTCCCCTAGTTGATCATTTTCCCCCACACACTCAGCAATACAAACTAACCACAGTGCATTGTGGTCTGCTAACCAATCATTACTTACCCAGCCATTAAATTGACAAATAAAACAGTCGGTGTGTGGAAACCTTGTGACTCCATATTCCGATCTTGACATACTATATGTTTCCAACAGCAACAATAACTATCAACATCAGAAGAATGGGTCAAGCCATGTGTTGTATTTCTGTGGAGAGCCTGACTTAAAGAAAAAAAAAGGGGGCAATTACTTTTCCATCATGGAGGGCCCCTTTCTGTTCAAGGACCCAGATTGGCCCGTATGGTAGATCTGACCATGGTTGTAGCGAGGGTCACTACAGCATCCAACGATAGAAAGCTGAACACTTTGACCTCTTTCATTCATCACGCTGACCAGTTTAACAAAGCTCTAGCTGACGTTTGTGTCCTTGTTTTAAGCAGGAACTCTCTGTCCTTCCTCCTACAGTGCTTTAAAAGGTCACACACACACATTGCATGTTCTGTTTTCTTTTTTCTTTCTTTGCAGTAAGTACAGCAGAATATATTCCTTCATGGACACCATGTTTGTTTGTACTACATCTTCACAAGGATCATGCTTTTGTACCAAATGGGTCAGGTGTTGCCATGTGTGCTTTTCAGACCTTGACCTCAACCAAGGTATGTTTAAACTGATCATTTAATTGATTCAACAAGTCATCCTAACTGCACGACCAAACATGTTATTATGCGAAATATCTGACTCTAGAATGACATGTAGGGGCGTTTTATAATATCAGCAGTAATCAATGTGGTTACTTTCACTATGGTTAAGGTCTGGTTTGTGTTCTGAGTTTGACATACCACAGAAAAGTGTGTTGTTAACCACCCTGCCAAATTTGAATGATAAAAAAAATCGCCAAATATATGAAATTAGGCTTCAAAGTTGTGTAAAAATAAACCTCTTTCTCTAAACGCTGTTGGAGTGCCCGCCGAGTTCGCTGAAACCCCGCCCCTACCAAGTGTCACCTGTCAATCAAAGTCACCACCTCTACCAGAAACATGGACGCTACGTCTGAGAGCTTTCTGCTGCTAACTGTAGACTATAGTAGTAGTAGTGTGCCTGAATGTATTTATACCTCTACAGCAGCAGGGGCGGGTTTATGATTTTCAGACCCGCCCACTAAATCCTCAACTCAACTCAACTCAACTTTATTTATATAGCACTTTAAAACAACCACAGCTGAAACAAAGTGCTGTACATAAATACATAAAAACAACACAGGAACATAAAACAATTAACAGGAAATAAATACTAAGATAATTGTTTATTGTTTTTAAAACAAATTAAAAACAATAAAACAATAATTAAAAAACAAAACAAACCATAAAACACTAAAACAGGAGCAGAGTCTCATGCACGGTTGAAAGCCAAGGAATAAAAATGGGTTTTAAGACGAGTTTTAAAAACAGACAGTGAGGAGGCTTGTCTAATATTTAAAGGAAGCTCGTTCCATAGTTTAGGAGCAGCTACAGAAAAGGCTCTATCCCCTCTGAGCTTCCGCTTTGACCTCTGTACCTCCAGGAGCAGCAGATCAGCTGACCTGAGGCACCGAGCTGGAGCGTGGGGGTGAAGGAGCTCAGAGAGGTAGAGCGGGGCCAGTCCATTTAAAGATTTAAAAACAAATAAAAGAATCTTAAAATGGACTCTAAAGTGCACAGGTAGCCAGTGGAGGGAGGCCAGGATGGGCGTTATGTGCTCCCTCTTACGTACTCCAGTTAAGAGGCGAGCGGCTGCATTTTGCACCAACTGGAGACGTGCGAGGGAGGACTGACTGACTCCAAAATAAAGTGCATTACAGTAATCCAGCCGGGATGTGATGAAGGCATGAATTACTGTTTCAAAGTGCTGTAGTGTGAGGAAGGGCTTTACTTTTGCCAGCTGCCTAATGTGAAAAAAGCTGGACTTCACCACAGCACTAATTTGCCGATCCAATTTAAAATCACTGTCCATCTTAAAACCCAAATTTGAGGCTGTTGGCTTAAAATAATCTGCCAAAGGACCCAAGTCAAATGGAGGGGGTTCACAAAGGCCACTGGGACCAAACACCATCACTTCTGTTTTTTTCTCATTAAAGTTAAGGATGTTCAAAGCCATCCAGGCTTTGATGTCTTCAAGACATGCCAGAAGTGGTGTTAGGGAGAAAGCGTTTCTTTTTTTCAGCGGCACATATATCTGACTGTCGTCAGCATAAAAGTGAAAAGAGATGCCATGCTTTCTTAGGATGGAGCCCAGTGGCAGCAAATACAGCAAGAAGAGCAGGGGCCCTAAGACCGACCCCTGTGGAACCCCATACGGCAGTGGAGCAGAGCTGGACTCTGAAGTTCCAAGGCTCACACTCATGGTTCTGTCAGCCAGATAGGATCTGATCCAGTCCAGCGCAGTACCACAGATACCCACTAGGTGGCTTAGCCGAGCCACTAGGGTGTTGTGGTCCACTGTATCAAAGGCCGCTGTTAGGTCCAACAGGACAAGAATGACATGGTCACCAGAGTCATTTGTTAATAGGATATCATTAAAAACCCGTAGTAAGGCTGACTCGGTGCTGTGCAGGGTTTTGAAGCCTGACTGAAAGACCTCCAGGACATCGTGCTCATCCAGAAATGACTGTAGCTGGGCATTAACAATTTTCTCCAATAATTTAGATATAAAGGGCAGCTTGGAGATGGGCCTAAAATTGGCCAGCACGCTGCAGTCAAGGCTGCACCACAGCATGTTTAAAACTTAGGGGAACGACACCAGAAGACAGGCTGCTGTTTATGATAGCCAGAACTGACTGTCCTATACTAGGGAAAACTTCTTTAAAGAAGCTAGGAGAGACAGCATCACAGGGAGAGCCTGATGGCTTAATATGGCCAACCAGATCTTCTAAAAACGACAGAGACACAGGCTCAAACTTATCAAGAGCTGCAGAACAAGGAACAGGGACAGAGGGGTCAGGTGCAGGAGCTAAGATGGGAGTCCTAGCAGTAGCAACCTTATCAATAAAAAAGTGCAGGAAGCTATTGCACATTTCAGGAGATGCCTCCAAGCTGACAGGCTGTGGGGCATTAAGAACAGTGTCAATGGTTTTAAATAACACCTGCGGGTTATGGCGATTGGCTTCAATGATGTTTGACAGGTATTCTCTTCTGGTCTCTTTAACGGTATTCTGGTAGCAGCGCCAACAGTGCTTAAGGATTTGGAGAGAAACCTGCAGCTTGTCCTTCTTCCACTTACGCTCAGCTTTGCGACACTCCCGTCTAGCTGCGCGAGTTGCGTCATTAAACCAGGGCTCGGATTTTGCTTTAGGCTGCACAGTTTTCTTTGGAGCCACCGAGTCCAGTATGGTTAGGCAGGAGGTGTGAAACCAAGAGCTGAGCTCCTCTGTGTTAACAGAGGCAGGGCAGACACAGAGCTGATCAAAAGCCACAGAGAACTGGCCAGCAGTAAAAGAGTTAAAAATCCGACGGCTCTGAACAGGAGCGCCAGATTTAACATCAGCACAGGAGAAAGCAACTTCAAACAATACTGGCATATGATCAGAAATCACATCATTACAGATCTCCAAGTTAGACACAGATAAACCATGAGAGAGGACGAGGTCTAATGTGTGTCCATGTTCATGTGTGGGACCAGACACACACTGAACTAAATTAAAAGAGTCAATAAGGCTTAAAAAGTCCTTCACCAATGGCTTATCAGGACAACACACGTGAATGTTAAAATCCCAGAGAAAGAGGGCACGGTCATACTTAGGCATGATTTCAGCCAGAAAACCAGAAAAGTCATTCACGAAGTCCTTATTGTATTTGGGAGGTCGGTAAATGACAGCGCACAGCACCGGGTCTGAGCGGCCCACCTCAAATACAGCCACGTCAAAGCTGGAAATTGAGGACGAGACGGTGCGCTGCTTACATTTAAAATTGTTTTTATAAACTGTCGCCGTTCCTCCTCCACGACCCGACAACCGTGGGGAGTTAAAGTAACAACAGTCTGCAGGTAAAAGTTCAACCAGAGGG
The DNA here is from genome assembly GCF_027409825.1 of Scomber japonicus. Taxonomy (NCBI): domain Eukaryota; kingdom Metazoa; phylum Chordata; class Actinopteri; order Scombriformes; family Scombridae; genus Scomber; species Scomber japonicus. The sequence continues at coordinate 924,863 of NC_070596.1, forward strand.
CTGCACTCACCGGCACCGATCCAAGTCTCTGTCATACAGAGGAAGTCCAGGCCACGGGAGCTGAAGAAATCCATCATGATGAAAGTCTTGTTCTGCAGGGATCTAGCGTTCACCAATCCAATCCTGGTGGGAGCTGGGGCCTGTGGTCCGGTGGAACGGTGAGCCCGGGGTAGCGTCCTCAGAAGCCGGTGGTTTACCCCGCGCTGAGAGAGCCGAAGGGGGCAGAGACGGCGGGGCTGGAGTCCCTCAGAAGAGCCGGTGACAGGCACCAGGCAGGCGTCGATGGGGTCGAGGAAGCACCGGGGCACAGCGAGAGGAGGGAGCAATCCGTATCCTGTCCGAGAAATGGACGTAGATCGTGTCAGGCAGAGCTTCAGCTTCACCAGCCGACCTCCGCGTTTACCGCGGCGACGGGAACGCTTGCGCTGGGAAGGTAGGGCCGGGGTCCGGTACAGGTGAGGTGGGATTCCCGCCAAAAACGGGGGTGAGGTATACCGTCCGCTGTGATCAAAAGTACTTAAGTCACTGATATTCCGCCGGATAAACAAAAGAGACTGGCGATCATACACCAGCAGAGACTCAGTTTGTTTAGTGCCAATGATTGAAAACAATAAGAACACTAAGACTTGCAGGAGCACCAGACGGTCAGCCACACACACTGGCGCCATCTTGGATGGCCTGAACACAGAAATGTTGAAACACAGTTTGTGAAGCCTAGCTCCACAATTCAAATCTAAATTGTTGAAATGCTTTTTACACCTTTTTTAGAAATACATTTATGACCTATTTAATGTGTTTAGAAGAAAATGTCTGAATTCACTTTACACCGTCTTTAAGGTTTGGAGATGATTGTAAAACTGTTCCAACTCACATTTGAACAAGAAACAAGCAGCAGGCTCTGTTGGATTAATGCCTCCATCAACCCCTCCTGCTCTGAATGAGGAGATCTGTCAGTTTTTATAGACTGTGCGTCATCTGAACTGTGTCATCGCTCCAGGTCATAATTACTACGATGGCATTTGTCACTCAAACATAACCATATGTTGTTGTTTTTTTGGGTAACTGACCTATTGTGTTGTTTCTCTTGGGAGGACACTCTCCACTTATTCTAAATCTTCCAAATTAAACAACAAAATACTGTTTTATGCTGCTTGGTTAGGTTATGGGAAAGATAGTTTTAGATTAAATAAGTACTTTGTTAAAGTTAGAGAAACATTGTGTTTTGGGGTTAAAATTACTACTAATGCAACTTGATTTTATTTCTTCATTATACTTAGATTTTAGGTATATGATGCAATAATTCGTAATGAGATCTTTGTCCAAATGATAACAGGTTAACCACTGTCCACTCATTCTCAGAGAAGATCATCTGCTGCACAACACCCATAAAAGCAACATCAACCCCAAGAACAAGATCAACATCAGCTCAGCAGAAGATCAACCACCAGTCCAGATAATCATAAGACTCATACAACCGCAATGTACTGCTGAGGAGGAGGAGGAGGAAATGAGGGATTGGAGAGAGAAGATTTGCTCTGTGGGTAACGCAGGAAGACAGACAGACAGACTGAGAGGGAGACGGTTAGTAAGAGGAGATAAATCAGAGCGAGGCAGTTGTAGTCAGCAAGCAGAGTGATGGAGAGGAAACCATTGGTCAACTTGCCTTCAGCTCAGTGTGTGGGTGTGTGTGTTGGTGTTGGTGTGTGTGTGTATGACCCCTCAGGTCAGATCTATAATAGAAGATCCTCTCCTCCATCTCACCGTTTTGCCCTTTACACCGCTACTGACATACACACAGAGAATGAAAGAGAGAGAAAAACCCTGCATGTGTGCAATTACATAGACAGAAAACACAATAGACAGAAAAATATCACACAATACTTATAAACCATGTTCTGTATGTTCTTTATTTTAAGTACCTCACTGATTCATTATTATATTATTATATTATATTCCCCAGTGTAAATGCTCCACTTCTCTTTGTTCTTCAGTCACTTTGTTCTTCACCGCCATCAGAAACTTAGAAGAGAATAGACAAACAGCTCATGCTGACCAATCACAGTTCTTGGTCCAAAAAACCTCAGCATCCAGATTCTGTTCCACGAATAAGACAGCCTTATTAAAAAAATCACATTGGCATTTGTGAGAATGCATATAACTAGAGATCCAGCCTGGAAACAAAGCTGTATGCATTGCACCGTGTGGTTCATACCATATGTCTAGATAACAGTGGTGAATTATTAAAAACACAATATATCTGTTCATTCATATCTGTTTAACATCACAGCCCAACTTAATAGATGAGTTCATGGATGAGTTGAGTGTCTGTGCATAGTTCAGATATGTTTGTAATAACAGCAGGACAGAGAAGACAGCATATATTACAGCTAAATAGTTTGAGTACTGATGATTATAAAGTATACAGATGAAACAGTGTTAGAATGATGTACCTGCGCTGCTACACTTTTTTCATGCTCACAAAGTAATTGATGTTTAACTTTAAAATCATAAAGGTTTAACTTAATAATAGCAGCTGCTGCAGTGGATGCACTGTGTGGTCTTAGAATATGGAAAGTAAACAGATGGCAGATGAAAGACAGACGGAGAGATGGAAGAAATATCGAATGAGACACTGCAGTAAGTTACAGAAGGTATTAGAGCAGAGGCTAGCTCGGATGTGATGTCAGCTGTTTGTCTTGCTCTCTATAAATATAGCAAGTAGCTGCTGAGGTAATTATATCTAAATGGTCTACTAGCATGAAGTATTATGAGTGATGTAGTATGCAGTATTATAGTAAAAGTACTGCAGTATTACAGTAAAAGTACTGCAGTATTACGAGTGATGTAGTATGCAGTATTACAGTAAATGTACTGCAGTATTATAGTGATGTAGTATGCAGTATTACAGTAAAAGTAGTGATATATTATTATATATGACATCATTAGATTATTAATAGTGAAGCATCAGTGTTAGAGCAGCATGTTACTGTTGTAGCTGCTGGAGGTGGAGCTAGTTTATACTACTTTATATACAGTTAGCTAGTTTACACTACTTTATATACAGTTAGCTAGTTTACACTACTTTATATACAGTTAGCTAGTTTATACTACTTTATATACAGTTAGCTAGTTTATACTACTTTATATACAGTTAGCTAGTTTACACTACTTTATATACAGTTAGCTAGTTTACACTACTTTATATACAGTTAGCTAGTTTATACTACTTTATATACAGTTAGCTAGTTTACACTACTTTATATACAGTTAGCTAGTTTATACTACTTTATATACAGTTAGCTAGTTAACACTACTTTATATACAGTTAGCTAGTTTATACTACTTTATATACAGTTAGCTAATTTATACTACTTTATATACAGTTAGCTATTACACTATTTAATATACAGTTAGCTAGTTTACGCTACTTTATATACAGTTAGCTAGTTTATACTACTTTATATACAGTTAGCTAGTTTACACTACTTTATATACAGTTAGCTAGTTTACACTACTTTATATACAGTTAGCTAGTTTATACTACTTTATAGGCCTATACAGTTAGCTAGTTTACACTACTTTATATACAGTTAGCTAGTTTACACTACTTTATATACAGTTAGCTAGTTTATATTACTTTATATACAGTTAGCTAGTTTAGTCCAGTGGTTCCCAACCTAGGGGTGGGGCCCCTCCAAAGGGTCAGCAGATAAATGTGAGATGATTAATGGGAGAAGAAAGAAGAAAAAACAAAGTTCTGATACACAAATGGGTTTTCAGTTTTTTGACTTTTTCTCTAATCTTTGAAGAAGACAGTTAAGTAAGAAGAAGACCCAGAGAGGTATTCCTGAAAAATGGAGCAAGCGAACCTTTGAGTTGAGATTATTTTTTGTCACACCTACTGTTACCAAGGAGAATCTCAAGTGAATAACATCAATATTTACAGAGTTGGGATTGATTGACAGGTCTTCAGGTAGTCTGCTCTGTCAGATTTCACCTGCGTGAAGTGTTTCCTTACTGCACATACGCACACGCACACACACACACACACACACACACACACACACACACACACACACACACACAAACACACACACACACACACACAGAGCAGCAGTCAGCCTGCCTAATCTGATCACACAGAGAACATCTGATGTTTATTTTATTATTAAAGTGAAAAGCAGCAGGGTGTCTGTTGTTTCACACACACAGAGGAAACCATGTATTATTGATCAGGTGAGTTTGGTTCTCACAGCTGAAACAGAATCAGAGCAGTTTGAAAAGAAGAAAAACTTTCATCTTTACACAGATGGATGTGTCGATCCGAAACTATTGCAACAAATGTACAAATTACCTCCTACTGAAATGACTGCTGTTACATTAGTTCATCCTCCTACCTCCTACCTCACTGACCTTTGACCTCAGTCTGTGTCTATGTAGTACTCTAGTGCTTCATCTCTGAGCTCCTCACTGCTTTGTTTCTTACATTTTTTCTGACACTGGATGATTTCATTATTAGTTCCTCATGTGTAGCCGGAGACACTCACCGTCATCTTCAGCTCGGGAGTTGGATGTAAAGCAGGAAGCAGGGGTGCGTTTGATGAACAAGTCTTATCTAATCTCCTCTGATCTGGGTTCATCTGCAGATCAATGTGGATTAAGCCTTTACATGTGGGCAGATTAGCTCTCACTGTGGCAGCTTTTACAGTTCAAATGAGCCCCCGGCTGCGTCACAGATACAGCCGAGCCGCAGATAGGCGGTAATAAATCCTACGAGGAACATATGGAGGGGAAAATGAGGGATGTAAAGCGTGGAGAATCGACCTGAAAGCAAATGAAGAGATATGCAGCGTTCCCGCAGTCATTACGAGCAACGGCAGCACAACGTCTTGCTAATATGAAGATTTAATGGAGAGCCCCGGGGGGCTGCATGTGGTCATAGGAATGGGAGAGAGAGAGCATAGAGGAGAATGACAGAGAGAGAGAGAAAGAGACAGTGATGGAGGGCAGGAAAGAGAGTAAATCAAAGGGACAGAGAAATAACCAACAGGAGACACTTTACAGCAGATTATATAAGTAAGAAAGTCGATTGATGGTGTGAATTATTTTCTTTTTTATCATTTTTTATCTATATCAGGTGTACGTTCTATATTCACATGCTCCAATTACCTCTCTATACTAGCTTTCATTGTAGCTGCCTGAGTCTGCCTTTCTAATGGGGGGTTCAAGGGATTCACAGGAAATGATGCAACTGATACTTGGATGTGATTCACATTTTATAAAAAGAAAAATATGACAAATCACATCACATCTGACCCAGTTTAACATTTAAAAGCATTAAAACACCCTGAATGACATTCTTTAAGTCTGACATTTCATAAATTTTGCTATAAAGTGGCCCAGATTATACATATTTTAGAAGTATTTATTATCATTTTAATTTAAAGTAAGTTAAGTTATTTAATTTTAAGTTTTTATGGTGATCATGAAATGTCACTGCATCCTTCACTTTCAATAAAACTCATAGCTATAATTATGACTGTTCTATGCTGCTGTTTTAGATAACATGAGATCATAATACGATCTGTGTGACTGTTCTCTGTTAACAAAGAGTGTCAAACGTAAAGAAAACACTCTGCTGTTCTGAAGTATTTATTAAACTTCCTGTATTCTGTGTTAGAGCTGTTTAGCCAACTTCATTCCCACTTATTACCACAGGTTTTACACATATTCTTTTGGAAGTTATGGTCAATAGGCCTCAGTTCACTAACAAAGACCACACCAATTTTCGATATGAGTTTAAAGCTGCAGTTGGTAACTTTGAGGAGAGAGAGGATCTAGCATCAAATTTGAAGAAGTACAACTTTCAGATCCCTCCCCCTCCCTCTCCGCTGCACTCCTGCCCTGCCCCCAAAGTCCCTCCCCCAGAGGAGGCTGACGTGCACCTGACGGCACGCGATCCGTAATACATGAGCTACACTCCACACAGCTAGATATAAAACGCTTTACAGTGACTTTCACATGGCTTTACCTTACCTAGAAACTCTGAGATATGAGCTTGACCGAGCTGAGGAGGAAGGGGGAGGGGGCTGTGTGTGTGAGCAGTGATCGACAGCTGTCAGACACTCAATCACACACAATCCTGGCTCTGATTGGTTCTTTTTGTCTGACCGCGGTGGATTCTGGCAATTTGCAGTAGGAGCAGTAGGCGGGGCTAAATGAGCCTGTGTTTTTTTTTTTTTTTTTACAGATTACTAGTTTCATGTAATGCTGTCTTTACATAGGGACAGTTTTAGCAAATATGACAAAAAGTTACTTTTATAAGGCTTACCAACTGCAGCTTTAACCCTTACATACTGTTTAGGGTCAAATTTGACCCCTTTTACATTTGAGAGCTGTAAAAACACCTGATACACATTTCTTTTAGCCTGACTTTTTCTAATGTAGCCCACAGTACACAAAAATTGAAATAAAGTACATCATTTTTTTAATTTTTCTGTGCAGCTGATTACACATTTGTATATATGTAGATGTATAAATATGACTTCTGTTTAAAAAATAACAAATCTGCCCTTAAACAATAAATAAAATGCTCTCCTGGATCATAAACTGGTAATTGCAGATGTCTTTTTTTCCATAAGATGAATCAGACTTTTATTAATGACTGATGGGGAATATGAACAGTATGTAAGTCTTAAAGATGTATTGCAACAATGGTAGAGGGATGAGGGTCGAAGGGTTTGGGATGAGGGATGAAGGGAAGAGGTGGGGGATGAGGGGATGAAGGGTAAGTGGCAGGGGATGGGGGCATGAAGGGATGAAGGGATAGGGGTGTAAGGTAAGGGAGGAGGTCAGAATAAAGGTGCCAGTTGGATGAATGGAGATGTTGGATGGATGTACTGGGGAGCTGTCCTGGATGGAGCCCCCCATAGCTCCTCAAGTCAAACAAAAGAGAGAATATTAGAAAGGGCTTGGGAGGGAGGGATGTGAGAAAAGACAAAGGAGAGAAGAGCAGATAAGGTGTGACTTGTGCAGAAATAAAGGAGGTATGAGGCGTAGTGTTTGTTCCTCAACTTAGTTATAAAACTTAATTTAAATGTTTCTTGAGGCAGGTAGGGTAAGTAGCAGGAACAGTATGTGGTTTCAACTTTTCTAGCATGTGACCTCATGCAAAAAAAAGAAAAAAAGTAGAAGAAACAGTGAGTAGTTCAGAGATACCAGCAGCCATGCAGCACATCCCTCTATAGCCAAATGACTACTGTCATTAGTGTGAGATTAGACTTACAGCAACACTACAGCAGCAAATACACGACAGACAGTAATGAATTCTAGTCGCTTTCCTCCCTTCATTGAATCTCTCTGCTAGCTTTCTAATGTCTGAGCTCATCACACAGACAGAATACTTTAAATATTTTGGGGGTTTATTACCATACTATCATTTCTGATGAAAGCAGAGCAGAAAATTGAGTTAAATACGCTCATCCTTCTAACCTAAATTAGTTTATTCATTTTTGTCTTCTTCGCACCGCTTCGGCTGCAGAGCACTCGGTGGTGTTTTTTTTTTCTCTGGACTCACTGAGCTGTGGTCCTGAATCACTCTGCATGTCATCCTGTCTGCCTTTTGTCTGCAGAGCTGCTGCTTCTACTGCTGCTGCCACCAACCCTGCTAAATGTATTCTTCTTATTTCCAGGGAGTGTTTCAGCCTCACCTTTATGATTAGCTTTGTTATTAATCTATTAAAGCAGGTTTAAGGATGATTTGAAATAGAAACTTTAAACTAAAAAGTTTGAAATATTCAATTTAATAATGTTTTTACCTTTTAATATTTCTTGTAGTAACTTTTTATAATAATACTATCAATTGGAATTGTGTTGCTTCTGGCTCATAGTGATGAACCTACAGAGAATGATCAGACTCTGCAGCTCTTCTCGACATTACAGAGCTTCATAGTTGAGTTTCAGCTCATGTTTAGCTGTCTGGCTGCAACTTTACTGTTTTAGTTCACTCTCAGAGCTCTTATAGCATTATTTTTGGATGCAGTATGCAGCTGTTTTCGTCGAAAAAGCTCTAAAAAAAAAAACAACAACTGTACACCACCTGCTCAGCACCAAACAGCAAACAGACAATTAGTTATAGACTAGCTGGTGAGCATAGTGAAGCATTTAACAGCTAAAGAACTAGATATTTCCCTCAGGAGTTGGTAGAGAGCAAAAACAGACATAAAAGGAGAAACCTGGACCAGATGTACAGAAACACAACTCTAAATGTATGATGTCATTCTGCAAGTTACATGAATTTTGTAATGATTACGTTATGTATAAGAACCTTGGTACTTTTGGGGATATATAAACATGTACAGTCAAGCCCGAAATTATTCATACCCCTTTTGGACATGCCACTGTTTGTTCAAATGTAAATAAAAGCTGACTGAAATATTTTTTTTTACCACAATGATGCCTTTTGTACATCGTCTTTTTATCTTCTTGGAGACGCCTGTGTCACTTCCGGTCAAAAAACAACTTGCTGGTTGAATAAAAGTAACTTTAAGTCAAAATTTGCCAGGGGTATGAATAATTTCGGGCTTGACTGTACGTATAAGGAAATATGTGTATATTTATTATATCATCATATGTGCATTATATATAGAGCTAATTATTATAAATGTTTTGTGATTGTTATGTACATTGGGATCTATTGAATGACTAATGTAAAAAGGGTTGGTGTTATAAGCAAATGCTTCATCCTACACCTTTTCGGTCAGAAACTGTTATTTATTGATTCCCTTTTGGTTTGTCACTATTTCTGAGGGAGATGAAGAAAAAAAGGACGATGATGATTATTTACTGTATTTATACATGTATATTTGAGTTTAATGACTGAAATAAACTCAACTCAACTTAGTTCTGGATGTGGAAACAACTGTAAACAAGTTCAATATACCAACTTAAAATGTGCTCATATTTGACAAATAAGCCAAGTCAGGTCATTTTTATTTGAATAGCCCAAAATCACAAATTTACCTCAGTCTACAACACTCTTGATTCAGACACAAAAGACATAAAACATTTAAAAGAAAATATAGTGTATATACTATTAGGAAGAGGAAGGGGAAAAAGTCATATTTACAGAGCAGACAGCTGGACCTGTAGTTCTAAATGTGTTTGGAATGAAGAATGTTGAAGTCAATTTGTGTCAAAGCTTCACAAAGAGCACATTCAATTAGACCAAAAGTCCCCTGAAACCTGCTTTTGTCCAACAAACAGAAATACTTGCAAATGGTGAATACAGTCAATATACCAACAAAACTAAAAGTAACAAACTAAAAGGATTATTGACTTAAGTCCCATGTGTTTCCCCAAAGCAGAGTCCACACACACGCACACACACACACATACACACACACACTCACATCTGATGAGTTCCATTTAATGTGCACACAATCGTTTTTTTAAAAAATCATATTTTAGGACCTGAGGGTCTCTGTAGTTTATCCAAACTGGGATGATAGTAGGAGAGACACTAGGAGTGACACAAGTTTTATCAACAGAGCACATAAACAAGAACAACTTCAATTTTTCAGTGTTTATTTTTGCAAAACCAAACTATAACTGGAGTCAGGAGCATCATTCAGTTTCACAATGCTGATGTTACCAAAAAGTGTTGCTACCTGGCTTCTATATTTATGATCAAACAGTCCAGTGTCAGTAACTATCTATAGCTATAATTGAATATCAGTTATTAACATTATATTGCAACTAATTTCAATATTGAACAAGAAAAAACATTAGCAAAAAGGTTTTAAACTCAGGGGTAACGTTAGCTGGTTGGTTAGCAGCACTGTCAAGCAAAATCCACTGTTTTTACTGACACTGTTCATATATATACTGGTTTATAGGACACATTTCAATGGTGCAAACTATAATTGAAAAACACTTATTTATACTATATTGCATTTAAAATCAATATTGAACAAGAAAATGTAAGTACAAAGGCTTTAAAATTACATTAGCTTGCTAGCTAGCGGTACTGTCAATTATGGTTTTTACTGATACTGTATATATACTGGTTTGTTGGATGCATTTCAATGCTGAAAATTAAGTATTTCACAGATTCATCAAACTCAAACTGTTTTATGTGGTGAGCTGAGATTGGTTATCCATACCTCACACTCTGGTCATGATTCTACAAGACTTACACCGCCATAGCTGAGTGGTTCTATGAGCTCCACTGACACTACACAGATAATACACTTATTGTAAAAATAGAATTGAACAATATCTAAAGATTGAGATTGAGATATCTGTTCCTGCCCTCAAGTTGAATAGGCACAACGCCCCTGACTGAAGTAATAGATGAAATACCATGTCTTGCTGGTAGCAGAAATGAGAATACAACTGTTTTAATGTTTTCTTAGGAAGGCGCAGAGACTAGAATACATCAGCAACATCACATACAGTATAAACTGTACATTTCTAAGTTGGTGATATTAAAATAGGTACCTTTTAGTTTGAAGGTGCAGTGTGTAGAATTTAGTGGCATCTTGTGGAAAGGAATTAGCAGATATAATTATGTTTTCATTATTGTATAATCACCTGAATCTAAGAAACATGTTTTCATTACCTTGGAATGAGCCCTTTATATCTACACAGGGAGCGGGTCCTCTTCTCTGGAGCCTGCCATGTTGCACCGCCATGTTTCTACAGTAGCCTAGAGTGGACAAACCAAACACTGACTTTACAGAGATACTTTTGCATTATTTGCAAGCCAGTAGGTTCCCCTACATACTTGGAGGGGGCGGGAGGTTGGGTGGGGCTGGAATTCAGTTGGTTGCAATCTACGACGTGACCTATGGTATTTAATTCTTTAGTCTTTAGTCCTCAGAGTGTTACCCCCTTGTACCTAGAGGTCTGTATTGGGACATATTGTACTGTTAAACTGTGATTTGGGTATGATAAGGCTGTATGTTGCAGGCAGTAATCTAAAGCTTTACCACAACTTTTCTGATAAAAAGATGAAAAGTCAGACTGCTTGTGTTTCTGCTTGTGTGCCTGTCTGACTTAATTCAGTGATTACTGTGCACCCAGAACTCAGCAATTATTTTTGTGAGTACATGTTTTCATTCCTTATATAACTGTTGGTTAAAACTAGAGAAATAAGACCCAAGCTGAAACAAACTGAATTATCCTTTAAGGCAATCAGTGTGGGTGCGAGTGGGTGTGTGCTGCACACTGAGACTTTCCCAGGAAATGTGAATGCCCTCATTAAGGTGACAGATTGCCATAGAGTGCTAAGAGCTCCTATTCAGTGTCAGTGTGGATTTGTTTTGTGTTTAATAATGCCAGAGACTTCCTAGGTCATATTATACTGACAGAGATGCTGACCTGACACAGGCTGACCATGTCTGAACCACTGCTGTTTCTATGTAAAAGCTGCAGCTGTTTCTTCTTTCTGTTCTCATGAGTTCAGTGTTAGTCATTCTGTTTGTGCTATTCTTGTGTATCTGAGTGCCGCAGTTGTTGTGTTCAGTGCTGTAAACAGTCGATAAAAAAAATTAATTTTATAAAAACAAAACTTGTCTCCAGTCAGATAAAAATAAATGGAAAACAGCAGCAGCGTCACACTGCGTCGCCACCAGGCTCACAGTCAGATAACTAATGTACCCATTGAATTTCAATGAGTCCTTCTGAGGAGAAATATCCTCACTGACAGCTCAAATCCATTTTATTGCCCAGATTTACTTCCCACCAATCATATATGATCTGTCCTGTGATGCTCATGGCCTCGTTAACAAGAAACAAATCTACAACAGTGCAGCCATCCGAGAGAAAGTCTTCTCTCTGAAGTCTTTAGGAGCACGCTTAGATGTTAACTTTGATACCATATCCATATACAGATCACATAACATTTCATCTGTGTCTGGGTGTCTTGTCCAGATCAAAAAAAACATGTTAATGCAAGTGTAAATGCACACAGAACACACTGCAAACAGGACGCAATCACATGGGCCAGAAGACATCTAGAGGAGGTCTGGGTCACATTGTGATCACATCTCAGCCAGCTGTAAATTAAATCTGCACAGTTTGAATATTTCCTTATCTTGTTAGCCCCAACAAGTTGATAAATGTAACTCTGCATTTTCTTGCTATCCAACGCTGCCCGTCAAAAAGCTGTAGATAAGTCCTTTCTCTGTGAAGCAAAAATTAGAAGAGACCATATAGCACCATTAGGAGACTCTCAAGGGTCAAGTGACCAATGTGGGTAGCCAATCAAGGACTAGTGCTAGGAAGCTTCTCCATTGGCTCTGGTTACCCTCATACAGGATAAATATTAAAGATAAAAATAAGTTACCTAAAAGACACCCATATATTGTATGTCTCAGTCTGTCATATAAACCTTGTACCCTTGTGGCTCAGGAGGTAGAGCGGTCATCCACCAATTGGAAGATCAGAGGTCCAATTCCCAGCTCCTCCAGTGCATATGTCGATATGTCTTTGGGCAAGATACTTAACCCCAAATTGCTCCCGATGGCTGTGCCGACAGTGTATGAATGTGTATGAATGTTAGTTTCCTCCTGATAAGCAGGTTAATGGCATGGTATCTCCTGGTAGCATGGTAGCCCTGCCATCAATGTATGAATGTGACATTTAGTGTAAAAGCACTTTGAGTGGTCAAAAGACTAGAAAAGTGCTATATCAGTTTACCATTTACATGATTTGAAAACTTCCCTTAACCTGATATGGAACATGTTGATTGTCAAACCATACGAGTCTGCCAGCTTCACCCTCCACCCCGCAGGATTCAGATAACAAGAACACCTCTGAATACCAGGTGTAACTGCAGAGATTTGAAATGAGATGTCATTATCCAAATAACCATATACAGGTAGCAGGTTACTGCAGAGCGGGAGTCAAGTCTTCATCACAAACTGCTGCACTGCACATCAGAATAGACTTTTTTCACAGCAGACACTTTGACTCATCGAGACAGCACAGGTGGAACTGACAATGGTTCAGTTGCATTCTAGTGACCAAGGTAGCCATATTCAGCCATCATTAATGTTAGTCATTGCACCTGCTTTTCCTGCTTTTGTGACTCAGCTTTTATCCCAGACTGATGCTGGGTTCATGCCATATAGGACTAACCGTAGAGACTCCCATGTTTACGACTTTAGAATTGGGCAACTTGTATTGAATTTAGGTTTTATTACCATGAAAATAGGATTTTGGCTGATGTGAAGTGTCAGTATTTTCTTATTTTTCAGTTGAGATGATGAGAACTCTGCTTGCAACATAAATGCAGAATGTCCCATAACCCGAAGGTCACAGTGTCTTCTGAACACAAATCCAGTTATATGCACTGTATATCGTCTCCTGTCAGTAGACAATAATTTGGGATTTATAAAAGTATGTCGAGTATATGGATCACAGAATCAGCTGATTGACTTAAGTGTAAACTGTCTGTATATATTCTGTTTCAATTTGTTTATCTGTTGGCAGCTCAGTTTCCACTGCAGTGGATTCATTCTGGTCTTTGATCGTCAGTCTGTGGAGCATTTTCTTTGTTTTCGACAGTAATCTTAATATTTCATGTTTGCCTGTCAAATTAACATATTTTGTCTTTATGAACCCAGCTGTTTGCTGTATGCCTGACAACAGTCTGCTTTGATTTAGAACACTGTTGGTTTCTTACTCTGTGCTTGTGGGAAGCAGTTCATATTCAGTGGCGGCTGGTGACAAAAATGTTTGGGGGGGGGGGCAGTTTGGTGGTGGGGCTCCTAGGGTTAGTGTCCAACAAACCATAGCACCACTTCATACTGCAGCAAAAAAAAAAAAAAAAAACAATCTATATACAACACAACACACTATAATGTTGCCTGGTTTGTCCCAGTATGGTATCTCAGACCCACAGAGAGAGGAATAAAAAAATATAATTAGATATGATAAAATGCCCATTTCACTCACCTCACCTAAAGTTACCAGCAGTTAAAGCAGAGTTATCAATAAGGTAAAATGTTTAAAAAGAGACACCACCATATATATTTTACTTATTGTGATGTCAGTCCTGATTTTACTGTAATCAGTAAGTTGTTGCAATACCTGAACAGGACAGTAGATGGAGTATTAAGCACAATACACTGCTGCGATTAAGCATAATGTATTTAACTTCTTATTTTAATAATGAAATGTACCCCAAATCAACTATAATAGTCAACATTACTTTTAAACATATTTCTTATCCTGAATTTGGGAGCTGGAGCTGTAAACCGGGTTGGTCCAAACGGCTTTATCCTCTTTTTGTCCTCTAGTTAAAGTCTTGTGAAAGGATGTTTTTGTAGGGAAATAACCAAATAATCTTCTTTGACTTCGCCATCTCCTGAAACTACCGTCAGCAGGAATTTGAGTGACAGCCGTACTGACGGAAGGGTATGAATAACTGCTAGAATTGTCCAATCACATTAGATTAAAAAACATAAAACAACAACAATTCACTGCCAATAAAAGTGGGCGTGTCGGGGGGGGGGGGGGGGGGGTGTACTGCGCTGGGCCCATGGGAAAACTGAAGGAAGCCAATCAAAGAGCAGCCTCAGGTCACATGCTTGTCCAAAGTTTGAGGGCTTACATTGACTTCCAGTAAACCGATGCCCCGCACACAGGAAGTACATATAGAAGTTAATAAAATACCATTTAGAATCGATTTATAATGAATGCTGACAGGTGCTGAGAGACTGACAATACTTTTTTATTTCATAATTATTTAGCATTATCTAATTAATTTATATTTAATATGTTTAAGCAGATTTTCTGTAAATATTTGGAGGGGGTGACGCCCCAGCGCCCCGCATTAACCAGCCACCACTGTTCATATTACACACACTGAGATTAAAATGAAGTTTTCATATTGTTTCTTCTTGTCAGATTTAGAGCTACTTCAGCAGCTCTGAATCTGCAGGCTGGGCTGTGTTCAATACCAATCTGTCTTCCACACATGGTCTATCACCCACAAAACTGTTTGTGTGGTTGTTTGTGTTCGAGTTTAACCTCTGGAGTGTTTTAAGTCTGGTTTTAAAATCTACAAACAGCCAATAAATGAGCTCCCTGACTCATTTTATCATAACATGATAAAGTGGTCATATGTCCAGTCCAGTAATAGATACTTTCTTTCTTAAAATATAGGCAGAAAAATGTTTCAACTTGTCAAAAAGGCTAAAAGGTCAGTCACACCAGCATTTGAGGTGCCAAAACTTTGCAGTGTAATCACTGTGACTCACTAGAAATGTCACCATCTCGATTGTATATCGAAAAATCGATCAAAATGAGTTTGACCTTCAAAATCAAAAGCAGGATTGGTGCCTACTTGCACATTTCCAAAGCAAAAAAAACAACACAACATTTCACAAATAACACAGAGTAGTTTACTGGGAGCCTGCAGCAGCAATATTTTTTGAGACCATGGCAACTGCCAGAATCAGAGATGATGGGAGAAACAAAAGAAGTTGTAAATATATTGACAGATTCAAACATTAAGGATCAATAGCTCATGAACAAAATATTGTTAAAAGATAAATGACACCATTTCTCCTACCATAGAAAGTAGACAACAAGCTAAAACCTCATTTTCATTCAAATGAGCCATCCTCTATGCTGGATAAATAATCTCTATGTACAGCTGGCTGTGAGATGACTGTGCAGGGACCTTCTACAAAGTGCATCATGACTTGAACTTAGATCAGAAACTCAGGCTATTGTAAAGTATCCTTTTGCCATGGCTCTGTGTTTTTTCTGTTAAATTTAAATCACTTAAATCTAAACCACCCTTAGTGTGGTACATTCCAAAACATATGATGGTTGTTGTCATGAATGGCAATTGCAAGAGACCGTACACAGGGCTGCAGAAAAATGTCTTGATTTTAGTGAAGTTTTGACACGCATATTTGTGTTACTTATAGAATGTAATAGCCCTGCTGCATGCTCATGGTAATGTTATAGTTTTTAAAACCTTTTTTACCTAACAATTAGCCCTGCTACAACACACTGGGAAATGTGTGTGTGTGGTCTGTCCAGTCTTGTATGTTCCCAGTTTAACTGGGTTAAGGTTATTTCTAGGGCTGTCAGCGTTATCGCGTTAATCACGATTAGATTAATGCAATCCATAACGCGTTCATTTTTTTTAATCGCATATTCATTTTGCAAGCCTTTTTGTCCCTTCTACTCACCCGTAGACGGCTCCTCTAGCTGTAGCGCTATGGTTTGTAATGACCTCCTGCAGTAAACCTACCTACTATGGAAAGTAAGAGAGCTACTGGACTTTTGAACGGCTTGTTTAACTTTTAAAAAACTTCCAGGCGGTAAAATGCAACCTGTGTCAAACGGAGTGCGTCGAGTTTGAGTTAGCACCTCCACAATAAACACCCAGGTGCAGTCAAGCGAGCCTCAGCTCCACCAAAGTACCATTTTGGAGTGTGGGAGTCGCAGCAGAGCCGTGATTGATTCCCAGTTAAAGACACTCTGGTAAGAAATGCTTTACATTATGGGCTTACAACTGCCTTGAAATGTAAAATAACAGGATTTTAAACATGCAATTCAAAGCGATTAATCTCGATTAACTATGGAAATTCTGTGATTAATCTCGATTAAAAAAATTAATCGTTTGACAGCCCTAGTTATTTCCTGACTGACTAGAAATAGCTAACTGTGCTAACAGTCACTGACCTATCCGTAGGTAGCATTAGTTAACTTAGTAAAAGTATCATTATGTAGCTTCTTGCAATGGGTACAGTGATAGCAAATACTTGCAGTAGCTGAAACTTGTACTTGACACACTGTTTATATTCTTGGTCAAGTGACAGTTTGATACTAACAGTTTTGGTAACACTTCCTAGCTTCATTTTCTAATTCATCAGCTGTTGGTGTTATTAACTGTAGCAAGCACACAACATTAGGGCTGGGCCAAATTTTTATATTAATCGCAATTTTTGTCTGGCGATTTTTAAAAATCGATTCTCATACAAGAATTGATTCTATTTATTTATTTAAAAAATATATATATTATTTTTTTTTTCTAAAGACCAGCTAAATGTAGCAGTTTAGTTTATTGTAAGATATTGGTGGATGAGAATGTTTTTTGTGAGGGCAGGTGCACAGTTTTAAAAATAAATAAATAATAAAAAATAAAAAAAATAAATCTCACAAACTGACTGAAATATGACTTATGATGTATTATCAAGTGTTTGGTTCAACCTGTTCTTGTTTAAGGAAAGAAAATCACAATAATTGAAATATAAAATAGCAATACTTTGTAAAATCGAATCACAATACTTGTTTAATCAGAATCGCAATTTAAATCGAATCGGGACCCAAAAATCGTTAGAGAATCAAATCGGCACAAAAGCATATCGGCCCAGCCCTAATAACATACAGTACCAGTGAAGAAAGTGTGTCCAAACCTTTGACTGGTTGTGGCGATCACTCCCACAGAATGGTTAAATGATGATCTGAAAGTTTTGTATTTCTTTGCCTTCTGTGTAATTCTCTTGATTATGCAAATTGTTTTAGTATCATCTAAAAAACCTTACATTCATACTTTAAATATGTTATGTTATGGTAGGCCCATATTGTTTTTTTACTCACTTCCACACCCCACCAGTCCAGTGATTTAGCTATATTTTTACCACTCCCTCAGAGTCCAGCCTCTCCCATTTTTCATATCAGGAGACTTAAGTCAGTATGGCGGGAGTCGCCGGCAAGTGAGCAGCAGGGGAGTCGTGCTCTTCATTCATCCATGTCCGCATCCGTGGTAAGCCTATCCCTGGCAACCAGCGTGCGTTTCAGTCCGCGTCAGTTCGCGTCCACTTTGGTTGCCCTCGTGCAGTTTGGACACCGCATCCTCTCCTCTCCTCAGAAACCGCCGAGCCACCGCCGTCTAAACAACTCCGGACATCGCACACTTTCCCACTTACACCGAAACCGTGAGTTGGATGAAGCCGGGTGTCTAAGTGTGTTTTTTTTCGCTTATCTTATCTTTTGTTTTTGACTGGGCTTTTAGGGTTGGACGGACTGTGCAAAACTGAGCTGACTTCCTTATTTTGACTTTTGTTGGGATTCCAGGAAAACCCGAGGTTGATTATTTTGCTTTATGAACTGAACGGATTTGAACTGAACTGAACCAATAAACGGGAAAACCCGGAACGGAGCACCCGGTATCCTTATTTCTTTTATGGACCAGGATTGAGTTGTTGAAGAGTTTTGTTTTGCTTGTGTGCTCTAATATAATTTTGTTGAAATTCAAATGGTGGTGTGGTTGGCATTATTCAAGTTTATTTAAGTGTTCATTTTGTGTTTCATTTTGTGTTTCTTATCCATGCAAAATGTGTTGTGGAACATTTTTCTGGGGTCATGGTTCCAACATGTATCCTTTGTGGGGTTGAAGGTGAATTCAATTTGCTCAAACCGCTACATAAATAAATGGCGCCCAATGTGTGTCATTAAACTCATCCTTAGGAACATCAATCCCCGTATGGCCAGCCAACTGTTAGGCAGGGTGGAAACAGTGGAGGAATTGGTCAGATTGGCGCAGCAGCTGGAGAGGGACAAACTGAGCCAGACACAATATGACCTGCGGAAGAAGCAGGGGAACAAGCTGAAGGAAAAAGGGGATCCAACACAGACACCCTCTCCACCACCACAGTCTGTAACCACAGCACGACCCAGCACCTCCTCTCAGGTGATTTGTTAGCGTTGTAAAGGCAGCCATCCTCCTTATGCATGTCCAACTTTCATTCATCAGAAAAGGAACAAACCTCCGGCCTGGGCACAAAATCAACATCAGCAATCAGGGTCCGGAGGGATGACTCATCCATCTGCGAGTGCTCTTGGTCCATCCTATAGGCACGGTGCTGCGCCCACTTTCGGCAGTCCGCTACCGCAGCAATTAAAGCTGCCTCTCACCATCGGCTCCTGGGACGGGACAGCCATTCTGGACACAGGATCTTCATACACAATGTTAAATGAAAACCTGTGGATGAGCATCAAACCACCTGCATCCAGACTTACTCCATGGTCAGGCGTCCCCTTGTACTTTGCGAATGGGAAACAAGAGCATCCTCTTGGATGGTCAGATGTGGAGATCTGCCTGCATGGAAAGACATGGTTAATACCTATGGTTGTGCTGTCTCCTCAGGCACTAGCATTCTCTGTGGTACTTGGGCTGGATTTTGCATTTTTCAGTGGGATGCAAATTGATGTAGCAGGTGGTGCTTACTGGTTTCGTGGAAAGACGGGGAGGTACTTTTTTCAGGACTATCACCCAGGGACACCAGAGGGGGAGGGGGCTGGCAACCATGTTGCTTTCTTCCTGGCATATGCCCCGGAGATTTTACAACCTCCCTTACCGGACATGTCAGATCTTTTTGAGAAGGCAGTTCAAGGCTCACACCTGAAGGGGGAAGAGAGAGAGAGAGCGACTTCTGGAGATGCTGCATTGTAACAGCAATGTTTGCACTACCAAAGTCGGGCGCACGGGACTGCTTAGGCACCAAGTATTCATAACGGAGGATGTGCCAATAAAACAGAAGCCTTACCGTCTCTCTCCACCAAAACAGAATGTGTTAAAGGAGCTTCTGGATGAAATGTTGACAAATCAAGTTATAGAACCTTCATCCTCCCCATGGGCTTCTCCAGTGGTGATCGTCCCCAGGAAAAGTGGGAAGCCTAGGTTCTGTGTGGATTACAGAAAACCCAATACCAGAACTTTCACTGATGCCCATCCCCTCCCTACCATCCAGGAAATCCTTGAGTCCCTTGCTGGAGCCACCGTATTCACAGCTTTGAATCTCAACAGTGGATACTGGCAAGTGGAGATGGATCCAAAATCCCGAGCCATGACCGCTTTCATCTGTCCATATGGACTGTTCCAGTTCAAGGTAATGCCTTTTGGCCTGAAAAATGCACCAGCCACCTTCCAACGGCTCATGGACACGGTCTTAGGCGAACTTAAGGGAGAAAATTGTTTTGTGTACCTGGATGACATAATCATCTGCTCCAACTCCTGGCAACAACATTTCAGGGATGTCCAAGCCATCATGGACAAGCTCAGGCAGGCAGGGCTCACTGTTAATGTGAAGAAAAGTAAGTTCTTCCGTACCTCCCTGACATTCCTTGGACATGTTGTGTCATCACAGGGGGTTCAGGTGGAGCAAGAGAAAACCCAGGCTGTCCAGAACTTCCCAGTGCCCACCAACAGGAAATCTCTGGAGCGGTTCCTGGGAATGGCGGGGTGGTACCATCGGTTTGTGCCAAATTTCTCCCAAATCGCTGAGTCCCTCAATGCCCTGAAGAGGAAGGGGGTCAAGTTCTGCTGGTCCACTGAATGTCAAACTGCCTTTGATACTCTCAAAGTGCACCTAACGAATCCTCCCATCCTGGGACATCCAAACTTTGATCTTCCATTTCTGGTTTATACTGATGCCAGTGAGGTAGGGCTGGGTGCAGTGATTGTCCAACGCACTGACCATGGGAACGAAGAAATCCTGGCTTATGGTAGCCGCAGCCTTAACCCAGCTGAAAGAAACTACTCCACTACGGAGCTGGAGTGTCTGGCTGTAGTTTGGGCTGTGGAGAAGTGGAGAGTATATCTGGAAGGACGCCTTTTTACGGTGGTTACAGAACATTCTTCGCTCCTGTGGGTGTTCAAAACCACTAAACCCAGCACCCGTCTGATCCGGTGGGCTCTCAGGCTCCAAGAGTTCACCTTCACTGTGGAATACAGAAAAGGCAGATACAATACTGTTCCGGATGCCCTATCTAGAGCTCCATGTGATGGATCTGACTCTACTCACAATCCTCTCTGTACCACCATGGTGTCTGCCACACCGGAGTTTTCCGGAGGACATGTCCATCACTGTCCAAGAAGTGTGGAATGCCCAGAAAAAGGAGCATGAATGTCAGACACTCTATCAAAACATCCTAGAGAAGGGTGAAATTCAAGCAAACGGCCAAACCCTCTACACCATCTTAGAGGATCTGATCTACCGGGTTGTGAAATTGGATTACAAAACCATGTACCAAATATACATACCTGAGAGCCTGCGTTCACACTTTCTGACGTCATTCCACGAAGACCCCCTTGCTGGCCACCTGGGTAGATACAAAACCTATCGGAGAATGCAGAATCTGGTTTACTGGCCAAAAATGAGCTGGGATGTCAAAAAACATGTAACAAATTGCCAAGTCTGCCAACTGTACAAACCTGAAAGCTGCAAACCCGCTGGAAAACTACAACAAACCGTGGTATGCCGTCCCTGGGAAATGTTGGGCATGGATTTGATGGGTCCATTCCCCAGGAGTTCAAGCAGAAACGTGTACCTACTTGTTTTTGTGGATTACTACTCCAGATGGGTGGAGCTCTTTCCTTTAAGGAACGCCACTGCTGAATCCATCTCACGCATTCTCATCCAGGAGATTGTCACCAGATGGGGAATACCTGATTACATTCTCTCAGACCGAGGCTCTCAGTTTGTCTCCTCCGTCTTCCAGGCTACCTGTGAAACATGGAATGTGTCACACAAACTCACATCTGCCTACCATCCAGACAAATTTGACAGAGTGAGTAAATCAGACCTTAAAAACTATGATGGCCTCCTATGTGGGCTCCAGGCACAAAAACTGGGATAAACATCTTCATGAGTTCAGGTTTGCCTTGAACTCTGCTGTTCAGGAGTCCACATGAGTCACACCAGCTGAACTCAACCTACAGCGACAACTCCGGGGACCGCTGGATGTCGTGTTCAGCCCAGAAATGCCCTACCCGACTCGTCCGTTTACCAAAACATCACACAGCTCGATGAGTCTGAGTCAGAGGAGGAGGATAAAAGACTAATAGACCTATAAATTAAAAAAAAAGAAAAAAAAGGGGCTGACATTAATATAGCCCTATTTTGGAGGTTGTATTTTGTTTCTTTTGTTTGTTTTTTTTGTCAAGGGGGGAAGAGTGTGGCGATCACTCCCACAGTATGGTTAAATGATGATCTGAAAGTTTTGTATTTCCTTGCCTTCTGTGTAATTCTCTTGATTATGCAAATTGTTTTAGTATCATCTAAAAAACCTTACATTCATACTTTAAATATGTTATGTTATGGTAGGCCCATATTGTTTTTTTACTCACTTCCACACCCCTCCAGTCCAGTCAGCCAGTGATTTAGCTATATTTTTACCACTCCCTCAGAGTCCAGCCTCTCCCGTTTTTCATATCAGGAGACTTAAGTCAGTATGGCGGGAGTCGCCGGCAAGTGAGCAGCAGGGGAGTCGTGCTCTTCATTCATCCATGTCCGCATCCGTGGTAAGCCTATCCCTGGCAACCAGCGTGCGTTTCAGTCCGTGTCAGTTCGCGTCCACTTTGGTTGACCTCGTGCAGTTTGGATTCCTCTCCTCTCCTCAGAAACCGCCGAGCCACCGCCGTCTAAACAACTCCGGACATCGCACACTTTCCCACTTACACCGAAACCGTGAGTCGGATGAAGCCGGGTGTCTAAGTGTGTTTTTTTCGCTTATCTTATCTTTTGTTTTTGACTGGGCTTTTAGGGTTGGACGGACTGTGCAAAACTGAGCTGACTTCCTTATTTTGACTTTTGTTTGGATTCCGGGAAAACCCGAGGTGGATTATTTTGCTTTATGAACTGAACGGATTTGAACTGAACTGAACCGATAAACGGGAAAACCCAGAACGGAGCACCCGGTATCCTTATTTCTTTTATGGACCAGGATTGAGTTGTTGAAGAGTTTAATATAATTTTGTTGAAATTCAAATGGTGGTGTGGTTGGCATTATTCAAGTTTATTTAAGTGTTCATTTTGTGTTTCTTATCCATGCAAAATGTGTTGTGGAACATTTTTTTGAGGTCATGGTTCCAACATGTATCCTTTGTGGGGTTGAAGGTGAATTCAATTTGCTCAAACCGCTACATGGTACAGTTGGGCTTGTTAATGACAAAGGTCCTGATCTCTCTGGCTCTCTTGTTTTCCCCTCCTCTTGTGTGTAATATGAGGTGTAGTCCTAAAAGTCTCGGCATAAACACAAATGTATCCCTCCAGTTAAAACATTTTCAGAATCACATCCACTTCATTCGTTCCATTAACTTGAAATTTCCTCAAAGTCCAGTCTAAGCATACTCTTTGGAAAACAAGGAGAAACCCAACTCTTCTGTTTAGTGCCTAAAAAGGAGTCCCAGGTCCACAGTAAATATCGCCTAAAAGATTCTGACAAGGTTTTTTTCCAAGAAAAGGCAGGTGTAAAATCTACTGCACTGTTTTATCAGACACACACAGAGGGACACATTAAAAAAAGTAACCTCAGCGGAGCTCTCTGCTCAGCAACATAACAAAAAAGCAGAGTTATTTTTCACACCACTTTATCTGTCTGTTTCCCTCAGCTTCCTCCTGTATATTTTTGCTGAATTTATTGGCTCCCCGCGGGTCTGCTGCAATACAATTAAAAGTAGCCAGTTAGAGTTATTATGTAGACTGTTAGGCTATATGTTTACTCTTTATCTTGTCAAAGGAGCTTTACCAAAGAACTCCCACAGATTTTTTCATTATTCTTTCAAAAACTGATGTGTTTGTTGAGCTGACACAACATCGGGATCTTTGTCTCATACAGTATATCTTAACATTTATCTTGCAGAATGAATATATGCCTTCAGTTCTAAAAATGTTACCACTGTTTGCTAAGTTAAACAGCTGAAAACACTTTAATTTGCACCCCATTCCTTCCCAGACATGCACAATGCACATCACAATTACCCTGCATCAAATTGAGATCTCTCTTAACCTCCTGAGACCTGAGCATTTGGTTGGTATACATTTTTAATTTCTACATATTTGGGGTTAGTAGGACGTTAGTAGTACCAAAACTCAGCATCATCTTGGAAGAGGAAGTAGGTTTTTTGCTATTGATAAAATTAGTCAAATTTGTATATCAGCATATTAAACTACAAACGTTATTAAGCAAATATGAACAAGTTTCAAACATAAAATTTGATAAGGTTTTGTACCTTGTTTATCTGGGCATTGGCTGCTAAATGACTTGGCCAAAATACCTGCCATCTGGTTTCTACACTGATTGATGTATTGTGTCTTTTCTGCCACTAGGTGGCACAAACAAGCATGTACAAACGAGGACAACAGGTCAAAGTTAAACTAAATTAAGTATAAGGACCAGCAAACCCTAAATGCAATGTCCTATTATGAGGATGCAGGGTCACAGGTGCAAACTGACAGGTAGTAAAACCTGTCAGTTTTACTACCTGACAGGTTTTGACAAAGTAAATTGCCATTTTTTTGGAAAGAGTTCTTGTCTTAGGTCAGGTTATGGTTTTGGTTATTTTAAAATGCAAAGCCCAGAAGAAGCCAATGCAAAACATTTCCAGTCACACTGGGTCTTAGAGACATGGTTATGTGTATGAGCTAAGTTTGAATGATCCTTTTAAGGCCTATGCAGAACTCTAATGTGTATGTGTGTGTGGATATGTGTATGTGATGCATCGATCCACACTTTTAAAGCGGTCTTTCTTCCTACAGAATCAATCAGCGTATTTCTTTTTGGTCCTGCAGCTCGGTTGTAACTCTCTATGTCTCTCTTTCCGGAGGAGAATGTACCATAACATTCAATATTCTGTAATAAAACACAGTCAATACTCCGGTGCTCATTCATTGATGCTGCCAGTAGCCAGATACTGTTTCTTTACATTTTCTTAAATCATGCTGAACCAATGCTAATAAAGCCCTCAAGTGTGTGTGTGTGTGTGTGTGTGGGTGAGCATGGGTGTTATGTAAGAGACACTGATTTAGTGCATTGATTTGAACACAAAACCTGCCTCTCTTGAGTTCCTCTCCAATGATTACACCTACAGTACCTTTGTAAGTAGTGCTAGTCTAGATGCTTTGGGTCTTGCATATTTTTTTGTAAATAAATGTTTGTGTGTGTGTGTGTGTGTGTGTGTGTTTAATTTAATACACTTAATAAAATTGGTATCCACTTGATCTTCACCATCACCTTCTTAGTAGAGCAGAAATCTTTTGCAAACATGTTAACTCTGTTGTTTTGTTTTCACACCCTTTTTCAAAACAGTTAACATAGATCTCACAGAAAGACCCAAAACGATTCAATTAACTAACCACTTTTTAGAGCTGATATAAATTATTTGAGCAATTATTAGTATACTGATATATTATAGTGATACTGATACCAACTGAGTACTTCATTTAATACCCATTCTACATTTAGTGCTCTGTCTTTTATCTGGTGTAAGAGGTGTGTAGTGTAGACACACTTGTAGCTGCAAGATGTCAGGTAGCTGTGTGTCTTGGCATACACATGTCCAGCCGATGTAGCTTTTAATAATCCACTCCAAGTCCATGTAACGTTGAAAAATACAAAAGGTGTTTATTCCACAAGTGTCACAAAAATATCCACAGACTTGGCCTTTCTTACTAAAAACAATATAGGACAGGACACGGTATGAAAACCGTGTGTCTCCACAGCTACTCTAAGGTCCACTTATTAACCCAGGTCACCGCTACTGTGTAACCTGTGCGTGAGGCTGCTGTCTCTTAAAGCTACAGTACCCAAATTTCAAACTCACTGAAATAGCTTATTCTAGAAAGGATTAACAAATAATCAAATTCAATAAAACATACTTATACATAACATTTAGGCCATTACAAAACTTCCAAACTCAAAGCTTCAATATCAAATGTATATATAAGAATAATATAAGGAGAAATAAGAAAATCAGCAAACTTAACCTTGCCTCATACACACCCGGCCCCTAATTGTTCTCTAGAATTAGAAACAATTACCAACGACAAATCAAAATAGCTATGGGGTAATTAAAGTATTACGAACAATCTCAAGTCTTGTCTTCTTTCTTCTGTTATTAGAAGTCTCTAGTACTGGACGTACTGCAGGAGGGCAGTCTTTACCACTGTCTCATACTGCTTCTAGGAGGAGACAGACCTTGGTGATGGGTCTATCTAGCTCGCTGGTCTTAGTCTTTACACGAACCCGTCGAACGAGTCCATGTTCATCTGGCTCCGCCTTAATGACCTTGCCAATGACCCATGAATTTCGTGGTGCAGTCTCGTCCACCAGCAAAACAATGTCCCCTGGCACAAAGTTTCTTGACACCCGTGACCACTTTTGGCGCACTTGGAGCTCAGGCAAGTACTCTCTCATCCAGCGTTTCCAAAAAAGGTCGGCCATGTACTGGACCTGCCTCCACCTTCGGCGTGCATAGAGGTCCTCCCTTTGGAAAAGTCCTGGAGGTAGAGACGGCTTGCTCCTCAGTAGTAGGAGGTGATTCGGGGTGAGTGCCTCAAGGTCGTTGGGGTAATGGGTCGTCCATTAATGATGGCCTCAGCTTCACAAAGAAATGTTTGGAGGCTCTCCTCATCCATACTCTGTGTTCTAAGGGTGGAGGTAAGGATCTTTCTGATGGACCTGATTAAACGCTCCCATACTCCTCCATGGTGTGAGGCAGCTGGGGGGTTAAACATCCACTTAATGCCTCGTTGAAGCAACATGTCCTCTATTTTGGAGGTGTTCCACTCTTGTATAGCCTTCTTGAGCTCTCGCTCTGCTCCAACAAAATTTGTCCCGTTGTCGGAACGCAGCTCCACAACCTGACCTCTTCTTGCGATAAATCTGCGAAGAGCGTTAATAAAGGAGTCTGTGTCCAGGGATGCTGCCACTTCTAAGTGGACAGCTCGAATGGCTAAGCAGGTGAAAATAACGCCATATCTCTTCACAGTAGTTCTTCCACGCTTGACTTCAAAAGGACCAAAATAGTCTACTCCAGCTCTAGTGAAAGGCGGTTCATTGGGTAAGACTCTATTCCAGGTCTGCCATCTGTTGCTGCCCAGCAGCACCCTGTAGTCGCCGACACACAAGACACTTGGATAGGACTCTTCTTATTGTCGTACTGGCATTGGAGATCAGGATGAGCTCTGACACCCGCAGGTCCTTAGCCAGAATAGCAGGGTGTTTGGATTCTTCTGGCATGGCTGCCTGGTTGAGCCTTCCTCCAACTCTAAGAATTCCATCTTGAAGAACCGGGTTTAGCTTATATATGTGGCTGCTCCTTTTGACAGGCTCCCCCTTTTGTAGAGCGTTGATCTCCTCTTGGAATTTCTTTCTCTGACAGTGGCGTATGATCTCATGTTCAGCCTCTTTCAGATCATCTACTGTGAGGGATTCTTTGCGGAGACTTGTCTTGTAGTTCGCCATAAATTTGTGCAACTGCCGTATTTGTTGATCCTTGGCAGTGTCAGACAGTGCAATGGCTACACTCTGCTTCTTTCTCTTCTTAGCCATGCCAAGCAATGTGTCCCTTACTTTACGGATCCATGTCACTGCTTTCTTAAGGCGCATCCATGAGGAGTAATACGCTATTAGCTGCTGCATTACATCCACTGTTTCTTCTAATGCAAGAGCATTGACGGTGACATTTTTCTTGACCTCAGGATCAGCGGTGTTGAGGTCTGTCAGATGATCAGGGTTCTCTGGCCAGTTGTCAGATGACTGAATGAGAAAGTCAGGTCCAGAAATCCAGGCTTGGTTCTGCACAAAGGAGTCCACCTTCTGTCCTCTCGATGCGTAATCAGCAGGATTCAAGTGTGTGCTGACGTGCCTCCATTGAGATCCTGTTGACACTTTTCGAATTTCGGACACTCTATTGGCCACGAATGTGCGGAATCTTGTCATTTCATTGTTAATGTACTTAAGCACAGCCGTGCTATCCGTCCAAAACATTGAGACCACAAGCTGCAGCTCCAGTTCCTTCCTTAACATCCGGTCCATGTGCCCTGCCATGGTTGCCGCTGTTAATTCCAGGCGTGGGATGGTGGTGGGCTTGAACGGGGCAACCCTAGCCTTTCCCATGACAAATGCGCAATGGACTTGGTTTTTGCTGTTCTGCTGGACTAAGTAGGTGACCGTGCCATAGCCCTCTTCACTTGCATCACAAAAATGATGCAGCTGAGCGAATGTAGGCTCTCCAAAATGTGCTGGCTTGAAACATCGATCAACTCCAAAATCACTGAGCAACTGCAAATCTTTAATCCAATCAAGCCACTGTTGTGCAAGATGATCTGGAATCATGTCATCCCAGCTGAGCTTTAGCCTGCAGAGCTCTTGCAAGATCTTTTTTGCAGGTAGAACCACCGGAGCCAGCATTCCCAACGGATCGTAGATGGAACTCACCGTGGAGAGTATGTTTCTTCGGGTGGGAGGTTTATCTTGAATGACGATCCTGAACTTAAATTGGTCAGACTCGACACACCATTGTACTCCCAGTGCTCTTTCGATGGGGAGTGAATCTTGATCCAGATCCAGGTCTTTTATTTCCCTTGCCATGTCCTTCTCAGGTATGGCTGCTAGCACCACTCGACTGTTGCTAATCCACTTCACTAAACTGAAGCCCCCCTTCTGACAGATGGCTTTCAGATTATGGCAAAGCAACACAGCCTCTTCTTCGGAGCTGACTGACTTGAGGCAGTCATCCACATAGAAGTTGTGCAATACCGTGCTGATTACTGAAGCATCAAACTGGTCCCTGTTGTCTTCAGCACATCGTCTGAGGGCGTAGCTCGCGCAGCTCAGTGATGAAGTAGTGCACTACCATCCTGTACTCCACCAGTGCTTTGTTGACATCTCCACCAGGCCACCATAGAAACCGAAGTAGGTCAGCGTCTTCAGGTGGGACCTTTACCTGGTGGAACATGGCTTCCACATCAGCCATAGTAGCAACATGTTCTTGCCGGAACCTTGTGATGACTCCAATCAGGGAACTGGTGAGGTCTGGCCCCTGAAGAAGTTGTTCATTCAGTGTGACACCCTGATAAGAAGCACCACAATCGAAGACAACACGCAGCTTGTGTTTTTTGGGATGGTACACTCCATGGTGTGGAATATACCAAACCTTTCCATCGTTGCGGCCAAGCTCTTCATCAGGAACCCTCATTGCGTAGCCTTTGGTGATCATATCGCTCATAAAGGTAATGTAGTCCTCACAAAATGAGTGGTTCTTGAGAAGCTTCTTCTTCAAGTTCAGGGCACGCTGCTCTGCTACTACACGATTGTTAGGCATTTGAAGCTCTTTGTTCTTAAGTGGCAGGCCAATGAAGTAATGCCCCTCTATCAGTCTAGCAGACTGTGACACACTGTCCATGAATCGGAGGTCGTCTTGGGACATCTCCAGCTGTTCTTGGTTACCTTCCGGGAAGTCGTATTTGAACTGTTGGTTCCACAGTTCATCCAGTTTAGCCACTGCTATTCTGTTGGACGTGATGTATGTTATTCCATCTCCAGTTGATTCGCAGTTGCTGTCTCTCAATGGCCCATTTACTGTCCATCCAAGAATAGTTCTTACAGCGTAAGGGCCATCACTGACACTCCTGATGACCTCCTCTGGTTCCATGGCCTTTGGCACGTTGGTCCCAATCAGTAGCCCTATTTCTGCATTGATGTAGGGGATTTGCACTTGCTCCAGATGAGGCCACCTGTCCACGTCTTCTTGCAGTGGAATGTTCCTTTTATTAGCTGGCATGGTCTTTTGAGAAAAAACTTCCTGTAGCTCTATGAAGTTGCAACTGTCTAGGCTACTCACTTCCAAACCTGTTACAACATGGCTGCGAACAGTCTTTTGTTCTCCCATGGTTGTTAAGAGAATGTCAATCTTCTTTCCACTTAGGTTGAGCTCATTCATCAGCTCTTCAGTGCAAAAGGTGGCTGTACTGCCTGGGTCCAAAAAAGCATATGACGTAACCACCTTATTGCCCTTCTTTGCCTTTACTTGGACTGGAACGATGGCAAGGATACTGTCTGCGTCCCCGGCCCCAGTTCCGGAACATGTTTTGTTTGCTTTGTCCACAAACCCACTGATCACAGACTGCTTCTCACCGTCGTCTGTTGATTCTTCCTTAGGTGTAGCCTTTTCTTTGCTCTTCATGTGCAACACAGTAGGATGAAGCAATTAGCAGACTTCACAGTTTAATTTTGCATCACAGAACTTGCTCATGTGCCCCTGTTTCAAGCAACTGAAGAATAGTCCTTTACCACGGAGAAAGTCTATCTTATCTTTGTGAAGGGATTTCCTCATTTTCTTACATTGCACCATGCTGTGTTCACCCTGACAGAAGAGACAGGGCTTGGTGAAAGCACTGACAGGGCTGGTAAGACTCCTTTTGTTTAGCTTGAACTCTGTGCCGACACCTGTTTGGTTGTGCACGGGCGTTGCAGATGTGGTAAAGATAGTTTTACCGCTCCTCCTCTCTGGCGTGAAGTTTACTGGAGATTTGGCTTGTCCCTTGTTGCTGTCCTTTATATCTCCAAACAAAGGGTGTAGCACAACCTTAGCCTGCCTGTTAATAAACTCGACAAGGTCTTTAAACGTGGGTCTTCGAGCCCTTTTCTCCTGGATATCAAAGGCAGCACTCCTCCACCTCTCTCTCAACTTGTATGGAAGCTTATTGACAATGGCACGCATGTTGGCAACATTATCCAACTCTTCCATATAGTCCAAGTCTGTCATTGCATTGCTGCAACTGGTGAGGAAGAGGGCCAGTGCGTTGAGAGCTTCACCATCGTCTGCCTTGATTGTAGACCAACTTAAAGCCTTATTTATGTATGCCACAGAGATCTTATATTCATTGCCAAAATGCTCCCTCAAGAGTTCACTTGCCTTGAGGTAACCCTTGTCCGGATCCATATGTAGACAACTCCGTATTAACTCTCTGGGCTGTCCGCTGGTGTACTGCTCCATGAAGTACAGACGATCCTTGCTGCTATCTGTTTTACTCTCGACACCATGCTCAAATGCTCTGATAAAGAGTCTATATTCCAAAGGATCTCCTTTGAAGATGGGAACATTTTGTGGTGGCAGAGTGGAAAGCTTTTGCTGCTTGATCAACAGGTCTGTAATGTCGTTTTGCCGTTGCATTATAGTGGGCAAAGCCTCTGAACTTGCTGAACTTTCAGCGGAACTGCTGCTTGAAGAAGAAACAACATCACTTACGTCGCTTCTAGCTGACTGATTTGACTGTGCAGCATTGTTGTAGAGAGGTGCTGGGTTATGTTTATTTCTTGTGCTCCCATGATACTCAGTGGCCACGTTATGATTTGTCACAGGCTCTCCAGGACTTGTCTTTACCGCAGTTGACTGACGCTCTTGTGGCTTAGAGTGTTCATCATCCTTTTGTGGAGCATCTGCTCCCTCAAACTTTTGCAAAACCTTAAGTTTAGCATCTGTAGCAGCCAGAGCTGTGTGAATCTCAAGTTCTTCCTGCTCAGCCTTAAGCTTTGCTTCTTGATTAGCCAAAGCTTCCTTCCTTTTTAATGCTGCTGCCCTTGCCATAAGTGCAGCCTTTTCCAATTCTGCTTTCAAGCGTGCTGAAGAGGCGGAAGATGCTAAAGAACGACTAGAGCCTGCCTTGGACCTTTTGGACTTCCTAGATGCTGCTTCTGATATGCTATCGGAAGGGTTAACATTTTCATTAACTGTCCTTGCTTCCTCCATGCGTCCATGGACAGCTTCTATCCAAGCATCAACTTGATCAGAAAAGTCCTTGAATGAATCAGCTTTTGGCTTAAACCAATACTGCTGATCACTGTTCATTTCCTCATCTGATGTAACTTTCTGAAACAGCCCTTTAACAGAGATGTTCAACTCACAAAACTCTCCAAAACGCTTATTGAACTCAACAGCCAACTTGGTCTTGACCACTTCCAAATTGCCATCATCATCCATTAAATGTAGCATCTCATTCCTTTTTGCTGTTTTTGCTTAGCCAGTGAAGCTTTCCTTGACCCTATTTTTCTTTGTAATGTGTCTTCCATAACTTAGCTGTAGGTTTCACTTGCCTTCTTTCCAATGTGGCTGAATCTGTATCATCCTCCATGATTCCAAGATAGCCCTGTCCACTTGCTAGCTGCAGTTAGCTCAATACAGCAAAGTGATCCAATGTCTTTCAAAGGCACACACAACGACTAGCAGTCCACAAGCCGTTAGCGGGTCATCCGTGAGTCGTTAGCGGGTCGTTCCGCGTGCTAATTAGCATAACTAGCATATGCCTTTAGCTTTCCACCAGCAGTTGCAGCGTCAGTCATGCACTTACTTGAGCTGCTGCTGAGCTTTTCCAGTTAAACAAATCCTTTCCAAAGTCCAGTAGCCCCAATGTACTTTCAGTCCACAAGCCAAGACCACGAGGAAAGTGGTTTTCATACTAATGTAGCTGCAAGATGTCAGGTAGCTGTGTGTCTTGGCATACACATGTCCAGCCGATGTAGCTTTTAATAATCCACTCCAAGTCCATGTAACGTTGAAAAATACAAAAGGTGTTTATTCCACAAGTGTCACAAAAATATCCACAGACTTGGCCTTTCTTACTAAAAACAATATAGGACAGGACACGGTATGAAAACCGTGTGTCTCCACAGCTACTCTAAGGTCCACTTATTAACCCAGGTCACCGCTACTGTGTAACCTGTGCGTGAGGCTGCTGTCTCTTAAAGCTACAGTACCCAAATTTCAAACTCACTGAAATAGCTTATTCTAGAAAGGATTAACAAATAATCAAATTCAATAAAACATACTTATACATAACATTTAGGCCATTACAAAACTTCCAAACTCAAAGCTTCAATATCAAATGTATATATAAGAATAATATAAGGAGAAATAAGAAAATCAGCAAACTTAACCTTGCCTCATACAACACTAGAGTGTTTATGTGACATCTTGGCTGCTGAACTGTTAAGCAGGGTAACTTAAATTCACCATGACTTCACCACCACAAACGGGTTGTAGCTGCTGTGGCAGTGGACCAATCACATGTTGCATTAAACCGAAGAACACTTGTGTTGATTGGTTGAGAGGAAGTCCATACAAATATTTTCTAGCCCTGGGTGCAAAAAGGATCAATAGCAGGTATCGTTTGATGGGGGACATTTTGATACTACTTGGTATCGATTTAATTTGGTCGATCCATTAAAGTTATTGAGTACTGATACCCAGCCTAGAGGACAGTAAAGCTCTTTTCACACATGCACTGCAACCCTGAAATTATCTGGACATTACACAGAGGAGCCTTGTGTGTGAATGCAAATGTCCAAATCAGTTGGACTGGATATTAAACTGACTTTACCCAGCCAGCTCCCCTGTACAAACTCTGTGTAATATCCAATTGAGCCCATATGTGAATACAGCAGTGAATTCACAGAGAGTGAGTGGTTGTGTTGACAGTGGTGGTTCCTCCTCATAATAATATTCTTATAAATAAAACAAAATCTAATACTCAGGTCTTTGTTTTTTAGTGAGTTCTGCCATTTCCTTTGTCTCATTTTTTCTTCTGTAGCTGGTGTAGCAACCCTAACAGCCCCCCTCTGCTGCGTGCATTACAATGTGTAGCTGATGTCCTCTGCTCTGTCAAGTGGTCAGTGAAATGCATCGCTCAAAGGAGACCAGCTTTGTCTGCCCTCCTTTAGAGGACAAATAAAGTAAAAGTTTGAGCCAATCAGATTGAGGCCAGGCTTGACAGAGCTCAACACAGAATGATCAATTCATATTAAAACAACCGAGGCTGAACCTGGCTTTTCACCTATCAGATTACTGTCATACTTCACCTACCAAGACCTAGACGTGAGATACAAACACTCAAGTGCAAGAAAAGGGAAAGACACATCTATATTCCATGACAGAGCCATAAGGCCTGTATACAGGTCTAAATCCCTCATAATCAGCAAAAGCTTGCAAAAATCCATTTAATTAAAAAACAAAGATTAGTTAGATTGTGACAAAATGTACAGCTGTTCCTGCTTCAATGGTTGATAAAGGAGATTGTTCCAAAACGCATTAACGTACACTTAAATGTAATAATTCACCCAGCCATCTGTGAGGGAAGCATCCTGTTTAATAACCCGCAGGTCATCAGTTACCTAGTGGATCAGTTATTATTATTATTAGTCTTTATTAAACAAGGACCATGCACAAAAACATCCATCTCAATATGAGACGAGATGATTTATGTCAGATTTAGATATTAGCTAATTTCCATATCCAGTGCCCTGACTAATAGCATCATTTTTATAATTTCATTCAGTCAAAATTTTAAAACATATGTGATTACTGGTTTCATCATCAGGAGTGCAGAAACTACTTTTCTGTGTTTCGGTTGGTTACATTGTCCACCTGTTTATTTCACATACAACTGTTATACTTTGTTATTCTGAATATACACTACAATCTTGAAATATGAAAGCTCTTAATTAACTCCCCTAGCTCAGAACTGCATCTCTTTATTTTACTGTATTTATGTTACTGTGTGGAATACAGACACAATCTTGAAATATGAAAGAGTAGAAATGGAACAATTAGGTCATAAAATTGAATGGGCAATCCACTGATTTTGTTGTAAAATATGAAAGTCAAATGTAGAAAGTGAAGGTCCCTCATTAATACCACTGCTTTCAGGATGATTTGTATTGTTTGTCTTCTAAAACATAAAAGCAAAGAGTTTAACATTTTAACACACACACTAACAAATCATATTAAACCATGGGCGGAACCCAGTTATGAGCTCCTACAAGAGGACTTGAGTATACTTGTTTGCAAAGTTGAAATTATTCCTCAAAGTGGCATTGGAGGAATGTTCAAGGATTCAATAAAATCAGTAGGATTCATCCTCTGGAGATCCGGAATATCTACAGTAAATGTGACAATCTGTCAATCAGTTGTTAAGGTATCTGAATGGACAGACCATCTTCAGAGGTGTCATATTTCTGCTTTAGTGGACAGATATAGGGCTCATTAAGGCTTTGGCAAAGGTCAAGACAGGGGGTGGGGGTGTCAATTTGAAAACTTGAGGAGCAGACAGAAGGCGGAGCCTCCCAGGACCTGGACAGCAGAATGGAGAAACTGTGAACCCGCTGGACTGTTTGACCATCAAACCTGTTAAGGAGCTGATCGATACGAAGGCCAGAGGCTCATTACCTTGTCCACTCAATACAACCTGGCGCTGACATTTACTGTATGGACTTTGCAGAAAATTACCACAACCTGTCATGAGACACTGAGCCAAACATATCATTTCTACTCAAACAGAGGGACAACATCTAATTTATTTTTTCTATTTTCATACAAATATGTTGACACTGTGTTGTTCCTCTTACTTTCCCATATTTTTTCTTTGTAAAGTAAGGACTGGTGGCAGTATGTAGTAGCATATATAAGCCCATATTTATGCCTCTCATGTATTCTCATTACTCTCAAGTCACAGAGCTAAGCTTTTGTTTTTCTGAAGGATAATTCCCTAACCATCTTTTAAAAACACAGAGGGCACACACAAAATGGTGGCTCTTCTCCATCTCTTTGGGGTTACTGAGGTTATTTAGCACCTTTAAAGGCAGGTGCTATAAAGCACCCAAACAGTTCCCCTATGGTTACAAGCAAAATAACCACTTTTACTGCTATTTAGCACCATTTGATTTAGTCTGTTAACAACACCTGCTGCTTTTTTGAAGGTATTTCAAGACTCTAACCATCTGGACAAACAAATATTCCATCTGCCGCACAATAATAAAGCTTTTAATCCATTTTCCAAGTTAACAAACACTGTAGTTGTGTTATCACAGACACTACACAAGATAAACTAGACTCAACTATGGTTAAACTACAATCTAGTTTAACTACTCCACACTAGGATTCAACCAGACTCTAGGCTAGAATCCACTCTGGTTAGAGACTCTTCTGGGATTACACCTCCTGGGGTTAAATCTAACTCTGGTAGGGGTAAACTAGACTCTAGTGGAAGTAAACTCGACTCTAGATGGATTAAGAAGACTACTGGAGTTAAACTAGGTTTTAGCGGGACTAAACCATGACTCCACTAGTGGATTTCATAACACTGGTGGAATTAGATCTAGCATTAAGTGGGGATAAATCAGATTCCAATGGGGTTAACCAAGACTTAAACTGGGTTAAACCAGACTCTAGTGGGATTAGACCAGCCTTCACTGTAATCAGAACCAGCATTTAGTGGTGTTAAACCAGACTCTAGTGGGGTCAAACTAGACTCTGCTTGGGTTTAGCTAGACTATAACTAGGTTGGACCAGACTCAGTTTGAATTAAAGAGACAAACAGGGTCATACCAATGGAAATGATAACACTGAACCAAAGTTTACTAGGTAAGGTTTAAAACCACACTAACTGGGTTAAATTAGACTAATGGAGTAAAAGACTCTACTAGGGTTAAAATCACTCCACTGGAACATCCAACAGTGTGATTACTAGATTTTTGGGGTTAAAACACACTTGTTACTTGTGAGTATGTAAGTGCTGATTATTTATTTCCTGCAATTTCAATCCCTCTGGCTGATGGTGCGTATGCGTTCAGATACAGTTTTACGGCTGAGTGGCCATCTTGTGTCACAGCTCAGCTGACATAGCTCTCGTTAATGACAGCTGCCATGGTGTGACATGTCGGACAACCTCATTGGTTCTCAGTCACAAATCGGAGGGGGGGTGCTGAAAGGGAGGTGCGGGTGAGGAAATTGGGTAGTGTGCTTCATCAGCATTTGTCAAATCATCCGCTCATGAAATATTGAACAGACTGAAAGAGATGTGAAGTATCGACTCGGAAAGAAGGAGAGAGGTGGGGGAAAGCAGCGGGTGAGGATGAGATGGGAGGAAGGGAAAACGATGTTGAGAAGAGTTAAACCTCCGAAGCAAATGAATACAGATCAGTCAATTTTTAGTATTAACCGACATGGACCTAAATGTATTGTAGATCCATCCTTTAGATGGAGGACATGTTGACAGCAAATATGGAGACCATCATCAAGATCTTCACATAATGTCTGGATTGTCATACAGTGTTGTAATAGTTACCTATGAATTTGAAAATATACATTAGACAAGATGACAATGAGGTCAATGCAGAATCACTAGTGACAATGCTTTTAGTCAAACTGTTGGTATGTCCGTTTAGCTATTGTATATCTGCCAACTTTCACCAATTGTGATTACTTTTCTCCTGATCCTGTCACTATTCCAGGCAACCACAGTTCTTCCAGTTTTACCCCACACATGAATGTTTAAAAAAAAAAGAAAATTATGTCAGAAAAACACAAAATTATGAACAATGGCAATGTGTCTACGAATGATCACAATGTAGATACCAATAGCAACCAATGTATCTATCAACAGCAACAGTGTTTATACTCCATTTACTGTTGAGGACCACAACATGTGACCGAAAGCTCTGGAAGAGATCTAGACAGTGGAATTTGTATTAAGATTTTTGTTATCGTCAAATGGCAATGATTTGTCTTACTTTTTTACTCGCAATGATCGCATTTTCACAACAACACATCGGACAGCAGCAATGATATGTCTACCACAATGTTTCTATAAGCAACAATAGTTTTAGTCAATAGGGACATTTCTAGCCACAGCAACAGTGTTTCCATCAACAGACACAATGGAACATTTTCTGTCACTAAACATTTTGTTTACTGATGGCAATGAAGATGTTTCACCCACGCAATGTGATGCTAGCGATAATCCTTTTGGTCTTCATAGTTCTACCCACAGTGATGCTGTTTCTACTCTCACTGTCAATGCTTCTATTCAGGGGAATTATATTCTATTTATAACACTGATGGTAATCTTTTAACACCAGTCAACAGTGTTATTGTTTATCAGTCATGACATTTCTTCTTACAGCAGTGAAGTTTGCATATACATTCCACCCACAGCGAAGGCTATACGCGGCCATGAATAATGTTTCTACTGTACCACCAAAACTATTTTGGACATTTTTCCTGACAGTGAAACTCCTCTTTCTGCCGCAACAACATTTACCTGAAGTGATTTTGATGATGATGATGATGATGATGATGGTACCAGTGGTGATGACATATTATCTGTCCGTGCAGATTAGTTATTACTAGGCTCTCTGTTTCCCTCGTTCTTTTGAACCTGGAGAGATTTTCCGTCTCCTCTCACTGCTGTCGGAGTGAACGAGGCCCAGAGGAGCTCTATCAATTAGCAGCCTGTGTTCAGCACTCTGCAGCAATCCTGCTATGACAGGAGTGATCAATCTGCAGTCTGCACACACTCTCTCTCTCACACACACACACACACACACATACCCCAACCATTCAACTACAGAAGCAGCCAGTACTGAGTGAACGGTAGACACTGCTGTTGGAAGCTTTGAAAGCCAAAATTCTAACGTGAAAAAGTTCAGTACAAACTCAGACTCTACAAAGTTAACAGCCTAAAATCCCTCCTAAAAATAATACCACACTAAGACTGTTAGGTATATTTCTTTCCTCAACAGCACCAATGTTTCTCCCAATAGCAGCAGAGTTGCCCCATCAACAATAGGAATGTTTCTACCAACAGCAACAGGTTGACAGGTTTCCTACTTAAATCTATTTTAAAGTGTCCTCTGACTGTCCTGCGGTCATATTAAGATCTAAATCCAGATGAGAGAAGATGGGGGTTGATCAAAAATGGTGATACACTAAATAAATTACCTTCAGTTATTTCTTGAAAGGATTGGAAAGATAATAATACTACTAATAATAATAATAATAATGATAATACAAAACATTATTTCTATAGCTCCTGTCCAAATCAAAGTTACAAGGTGCTTCATATTCATATTAACAGAATAAAATACACAAAATAGTACAGAAATAGTAAAAAAAAAAAAAAAAAAAGTCCCCCAAAAAATCCCAGTTTCCTAATCATAAGTAACAAGATAGGGTGTCCAATGTATCTGTCAGGAGAATGTTCTCACATCATCAGCAAACTGACATAAAATGCTGAATGTAAGTGTATTTTAGGACCTTTCCAGGACACACAGGCAGCCCGAACAAAGAAAACACAAGCACACAAGTTACAACACACTCATCTCCATCTTCATCATTTTTTAATCACACCACTCCTGTTTCGCTGAAGAGCAGACAAATGAAACCGCTCGTCTCTCTTCATCTGTGTGTTTTCCTCTAAATCATCCTCTTAAGATGATGACGTGCTCTAAGAGTCCTCATGAAAACATTCATTGAAAATTCACCTGCAAAACTCATTTTCGAGACCACTTGTACTATGATTACACACTGCTGAGTGAAATAAGTGAATGCTACAGTTTTAGAAAAGAAATGCATTGATCCAATGTGTGATGAGGGAGGTGTTAATCTGCTGTTTAGCAGCTTGGTTTGCTTTAGTTTCACTCTGCTGGACAAATGTGTTTTCTTATAAACCCAAGATGGAGACAGCTCAACAATACAACATGAATGCTTAATGGTATCTTGGCACCTGTGTATGTCATTGCCTTTAGTATTGTAGACTGTCTATTTTTTGTTTGAATAGGTCTTGTATAGTGTTGTATTCTACTGTGTCTATTATATGTTTATGTATGAAAGGTATGATATTGAGACAGTGCACCTGGTCTGTCACTGTCTATCGGCGATGGTGCTGAACCATTCCACAATCGACATACAGAGTGCTGCTCGCTGTCCCTGGTCCTGAAACATTTGGAAATAACCGGCAACCTGTTTTCTTTTTTTGTTGTTCAGAACAAGCATGTCTGTCAAAGTGGGTTTACTGTATGTTTTCTTAGATATAGGCTCGCTTGGCTCAATTTGTGTCAATGGATAGAATATATCAGCTATTCTACAGTTGTGAATTTTAAAACAACTTTATCAGACAGCCTGTCTGTCCTCTGAGTCTAGCTCCAAACCCCTGCTTCATTGTTAGTCCCGGTCCTTCAGTCCAGACCTTGATTAATTCTCTGGCTAACTGCTAGAAACTGTTAATTTAGCTCATATGCATTCTAGCATGCAGAGCATACCTGGCTTTGGTTGGATTGAGGTTGGCTCACATTCCCATCACATAGAGTCCAATTCAAAGGGACAAACCAGGCATGGTTTGCCAAGTATGTGATTTTAGCTTAATTTCAACACCTAAACTACCATTAAATCCATCTAGCATTCATTAACTGACAAGGAAACAGTCTTAAAAAGCATGTATATTTAAACAAGATTTGGCAACAGTGTCACCTGTAGGGTTAGACATGATTTCATATTTACATTCTTGATTTGTGTGTAATAAGTCATTGTGAACAAAAAAATGGACCAGAACTAAAAAGGCTGCAGACTAAAATGTATCATTATTCCCCCTTTATTCCAGGCAAAATGTACCACTACAGGTGTGAAAGACACCTAAGATGCAGACATGAACCAGGCACTCACAGCCATTATGTTGTGAACATGTCAGAGGTTGGAGGATTTCTTAACTGGGTTTTCAACACTCTCTCATGTCGGCACAGTTATTGATCCTTACCCTTTGACGGATATATTTGAGGTGGTCCTGAACGATTTGTAAGGTCACAGCTAACTGAGCTGAAGCTGCACCCCGCCCCCCCCCCCCCCTCACTGCTTCCTTATTAGTTAACTCCTTTCAGATGGAAAAAACACCATCTCATTAACCTCGATTGGGAGGACGTAACATTTTAAACTCCAAACTGCATCTTATTTTAAATGTAGACAAATTAATGTGCACCTACAGTACTGTTGCACTTCTCCTCTTTTTATTTATTATGTGATTTATGTTATTTGTTTAAAAAGTGCAGTGTGTAGGGTTTAGGGGCATCTAGTGGTGAGGTTGCAGATTACAACAAACTGAATAGCGTCTGTGGAACAGGGTCCCTATGTAGATATAGAAGGCTATTTCTAAGGTAACAAAAACACTATTCTTAGTTTTGGGTGATTATACACTAATTAAAACATACTAATAAATATTATATTTCATTTCTGAGAAGTCTGTTCCGTTAGATGCCGCTTCACTTATTCATTTAGATTTTATTTCTCCTTGCTATTATTTGATGTGTATTTATGGGGTAGTTATAGGCATGTGACAATGGTTTGCTGATTCACAATATACTTATTTTACTTTTACAATACAACTCACTTCTTCTGTCTGTCCTATAAACCTGTTTGTGCTTTAATCTTCTGTCTGTACTTTGTTGGTTGTGATTACCATTATTACCAGTAAGTACTCTATAGTAGCACTTCTCTTGTTTCCATAGTGTTCTGTAAACTGCGTTGAGACTGCTCTCTGTACAGTGAATGGGGGTAGGGATAGAAGGAGAGAACGGATGAGTGGTCAAAAAGATAGATTAAGGGGAGGAGAGTGAGGGGGGGAGGGAGAGAAGACAGATGAAGGAGGGAAGTTGACAGAGAAGATGGGTGGAAATAAGGATGGATGAGGGAAGGAAAGAAGAATCTCGCTTTTATATCAAAACAACAGAGTACAATTAAAATAATAGAAAACTGAATTTATATCCTTCTTTCTATATTAATTATTACATTTCATCTCTTAATTATCATATTTCTTTGTCTCATTTTCTTTCTTTCCTTGTGTTGTGTTCCCCTTCCTCAGAAAATAAAACAAATAAGAGGAAAACAGAATGTAATTAAAGGAATTAAAAGAAAAAGTATAAATTTTTAAAAAATGATCAAAGCAATGAGTAAACAATTATTACTTAAATTAAAATCTAAAAAGAATTATGTGCAAATAAATATGTAAATAATTGAACACAAAAACAATTAAGCAGACCTGAGCCAAGTGTACTGCCACACGCACACACATACACATATACACACACACACACACACACACACACACACACACACACATACACACACACACACACACACACACACACACACACACACACACACACACACACACAGTCTGATGAGTTGTGTGTCCTTGGGAAAAAACTGTAAAGGTTGATTTGATCAGAAGCCTGTTGTGAACTGTGTGTGTGTGTGTGTGTGTGTGTGTGTGTGTGTGGGGGGGGGTGGTTGGTATTCCTCACATTGTGGGGGCTTAAATCCCCATAAATAAAGTACCTTTAATGTATAACATTAATTTAGTGTGAAGTCTTGGTTTAAAGCTAAAGTAAGTCCCTAATGGAGTTCCAGGTGGTCTCCAGCAGAAAGAGGAATAATTTATTTTCACTATAATTCCATCTATAAGTAACACAATGACAGGAATGACTAGTCTGGTAATAATAAAGCATATGAAAGCATGGACCATGGTCTAATATTTTTCAGTTTAAGGGTCCTTGACATGAAAAAGTTTGAGAACCACTGATCTATGGTCATCATCAATATTCAGACCTTTCATTACATTTGCTATTTGGTCAATCAATCTCCTGTGCTCCTCGTTTCTGACCATTTCATATTTAAATTATGTCATATGATGTAATACGAGAAGAACTGAGCACATTCAATCTGGGAGGTAATAATAAGAACTCTGATCAACATATTCTAAAGCAGTTAACCTCAGAACACGCACATGCACACTGGCTGTGTCTCAATTCAGGGACTGCATCCTTCGAAGGACGCATTTGAAGGCCAATTACGTCACAACGCCGCACGAAGGCTGTCCCTATTCGAAGGCTCCTTCAAATGCAGCCTTCTTTTCCCTCTTCTTGGAGGATACACTGCTACTATCCTTCGCCGCCTCCCATATCCCAAGATCCTTTGCGCGCTTCTGCTCAGTCCCGAAAAAAAAGGGAATATGGCGACATCAAGTGGTGTGGAAGTACTGGGTTTTTATATTAATACAGTCAATTCTACTCTTTCACTTCCTTTTGTTCTTTCTCTCTTCCTTTCGTGGGACTGGGCATTGTGAGGGAAGGGTAAGGGCAGGAACATCTGGTGACGCAAGCAGGAAATCCTCCGAAGGCTAGACCGTCCCATTTAACAATGGTTGATGTTGCCTTCGGAGGTCCATTGGAGTTGAGTTTATACATTGACTTATAGCTCAAATCTCCCTTTTTCATC
This sequence comes from Scomber japonicus, assembly GCF_027409825.1. Lineage (NCBI taxonomy): Eukaryota > Metazoa > Chordata > Actinopteri > Scombriformes > Scombridae > Scomber > Scomber japonicus. Next base: position 967,773 of record NC_070596.1, read on the forward strand.
TGTTTTTAATCCTTAAAAGATCTTTGTTTTCTAATCTTTTATCTTTGTGTTGTGAGTTGATGACAGTTTACATGTGATAACGTCATCAACCAACATTTCAGACACTCAGAACAGTATTTAGAGTGTGAGGTGTCTGGTCTGTTTCTGTCTCAGTGTTTACTTCATGAATTTTCAACCAAATATTGAACAATGTCTTTAATTGGTTGAGATGTTCATTTTTTTTTTTTTTTTTTATATTTTTTTCGGGCGTTTTTGCCTTTAATGTACAGGACAGTGGAGAGAGACAGGAAACAGGCAGAGAGAGGGGGAATGACACGCAGGAGAAGACCGCTCGGCTCGGGATTCGAACCGGGGTCGCCTGCAACGAGGACTGTAGCCTCAAGACATGGGGCGGGTGCGCTACCCGCTGAGCTATGCTCAACCCGAGATGTTCATTTTTTTAGTGTATTTATTTATACAAAAGCTAAATATTGCCATGTCACAATAATCCCACATGTCTAAACTGTTGTCTAGATGTTACTGCATTATATTTATATATGTTGAAATTATCATATCAGTATAATTATAATACAGTCAGTTAATAAATAAATGAAGATAATTTGTTTTGCTTTTTATTAATTTACACATATACAAATAATACAGATTATAAATTTATAAACAACATAAAATGTGAGTGCAAAAAACCCTTAGGGGGGCTTAATCTAGGCACTCTGCAGTATAAGGGTTATATTAATTAAAGAAAAAGATAAAACTAAGATTATTAAAAGGAAGGTCAAAAGATAGATTAATATTTAACACGATAAATAATAACATTGCTGCGATAGCAACAAACCTTTTCCAGCTTTCTTAAAATTTGAGAAGACACATACTTCTTTATGTTCTTAAATAAAAGTCTGCAATGGTTTATAGAACACCACAATAAGAGGAAGCATCACCCACAACATGTTTGTGCATTTTTCAACCACCACACAGGAACTTATCTTTGCTATTTGAAGAAAAATCTGTCACATCCAATGTATATGTGTTCAATGCACTTACTCAGTACTTGTATAGTATCATAGTCCCCTGATGATGTGGTTTGTGTATGTAAATATGGCAGTCATCAGCATAGTTATAGTAACATTTAGCTGCTTTCCATAATCTGAGCAAGTGGGAGGCCCAGAATGGAGCCTTTGGGAACTCTGCATGTTATTGTTGTTTGCTCAGATGGCACATAGGTGCAAGTGTGGTTAACACAATATGTATACATGCAATCAAAAATGAGATGATCTACGCTGAGTTCTCTTTATTTCTAGAAAACAAAAGCAGTATCACTGAGTAAGGCAGTGTTTTTTCCACTGACACCAGCCTGGCAACCAGTGACACCAATGCCAGAGGAGTGAGGAAGTGGTCCTACTACAGTATGGCAGCTGGGAGCTATGCTGTACCGCTGGCTGCATGGTTTTAAAGACAGCACCATGGGCAAACTGTGTGGCAAAATGCAGCTCAGCAGTGAGTCAGTTACACAGCCATCACAAGGTAAGACACACAGTTTCTGTATGAGAAAGCAGCAATACTAATGCTGCTATATTTCTGTTGACCAGACAAGACTGATGACCCACAACTCTTAATTAGATTTGATGAATCATGGCTTGTCTACATACTTGTCTTTTAATAGAATGTACATTGAGTTTGTGTTGACATCCATGTCAGATGTTTATTTTCTAAAACAAGCCTACAGACACAAGTCTATCACTTAGTTATCATTGTCTTCAATATATTTTTAATATATTTTCTCTACTTCTTTCCAGACTGCCTCGATTTCTTGCAGCTGTGTCTGAACACAAATCCTGCAGAGCATTGCAACCTGTGGCAGCTACAGCGCCACCCCTGGCTGATATGAACCACGGTCTCTTCCTCACACTAGAGACTATTTTTCACTCTTCTGCAAGCTACCTGACTACTTACCCCACCCTCTCTCCACCTCTTAACCCACCCTTTCCACACAGGACTTGTTCCCACCAGCAGTTCTGTCTGTCTGTGCAAAATCATCATCATGTGCTTAGATTGGATTATTGCCATTCATATTTTAAATGAGATGGTAAATCTCTATAGAGCAGCACAAGGGTGACTGAAAGACTAGTAAAGAAGTTTTTAATTAATAACTAACTGTACAATTAAAATAGGTATTATTAGCCTACATGTGATTTTAAGAACAACTTTAAAATAGTGTTCAAAACATCATTTAAATATACATTAATGCATTCCCAAATGTTTGAATTTCAAAATCAATTTAAAACCAAATAACTGCATTAAGAATTCAACTTTTAATCAAACATTTAAAAAGGGAACTTCCCCTTTCCATTTGTGTTTCCATTTCCATGCTGCTTTGCTGTATCCTACTAGCTCATCTGTTTGCTCTATTTGAGTCATTTAGCATTAATACTCAGGGTTCTTCCATTGTTAAAACTGTAAACAATGCAAATTAAGGTCTTTAACCACCAGGGATGTGATGAATAAATGACACGGAAATGCAAAATATTCACAGGTGAGTATTTTGCTATAAACTATTCATGCTGTCAGCAACGCAACTTTTCAACAGCTCATGATGACTTTGTCTTCATCCTACTCATTCAACAAATGATCAGACTGTTATATTTATTCAGCACAGACTGTCAGCTGTAGCTCTTGGGGAGCTGAGGGACAGCAGCTTTGTGAATCAATATATTGATTCATCAGTTTTGTTTCCCTCCATAGCCACACCTGTTGCAATGAAGTCCTTCGGGAGGCTTGTACTATCTCACATCAAGGCCAGCACCCCCAATGATCTGGACCAGTCTGCTTATCGACAACACAGTTCTGCAGAGGATTCATTCTCAATCAGACAATCATTTGGTCCTGAACACCTCAGAAACCAATGAGATCATTGTAGAGATCCCGTAAAACCACACATCCCCCTCTCCACATAAATGATAAGCAAGTGAAGAGTGTCATACTTCCCACCTGGTGAGGGAAGCTCAACAGAGGCTTTTCTTGCTAGAAAAACTCAAACTTCCCTCTCAGCTCCTCATAAACATTTGCATAAGCACCACAGAGAGTATCCTCTGCTACTGTGCCATGGTTTAGTACTCCAGCTGCACCACTGAGAACCAGAAGGACCTGGTCCAGATGGTAAAAATGGCACAGAAAATTGTTTTACATTTTATCCTGAAGAACAGCAGCGTATTCAAAGAGGTGTTGTATCCTCTCTCAGCTCCGACTAAGGTAACATCTTAATACATCAACATCCAAAAATAACTATAATATTCATTTTTGGTTTTTAACTCTATGTAGGGTATTTTGCTATGTATGATTGTGGCCATCATCACCCCATAAAGACAATTAATACAAGGAACCATGCAGAGCTGCTTCAACCACTATCATATTAAGGCCGGTTCCACTATAGCCTCACAGTACATCTAGAGCACTGAGGTCAACAAACCAGCTGCTCTTGGCTGTACCTCGGTCCAGACTCTCTACTCGGGGGGACAGAGCCTTCTCAGTGGCGGCCCCCAAGCTGTGGAACAGCCTACCTTTCCACGTTAGAGCTGCACAGTCTGTAGAGCATTTTAAAACACTACTAAAAACATATCTGTTTTCCTTGGCGTTCAATCCCAGCTAGGCGAGAATCCTTGGCTTCCTACTTTTTATTTATTTTATTTTATTTTACTTTTTATTTGTTTTTATTTGTTTTATTCTAATTTTAGTTTTTTAAAACTGAGCTCTTACTATTCCTTTATTGTTTTTATTTATTATTATATTGTGTGTGATTATATTGTATTTTAATATCTGTACAGCACTTTGGTTCAACTGAGGTTGTTTTTAAATGTGCTTTATAAATAAACTTGACTTGACTTGACTTGACTATAGAGCATGTCTCTGGTATCTATCTATCTATCTATCTATCTATCTATCTATCTATCTATCTATCTATCTATCTATCTATCTATCTATCTATCTATCTATCTATCTATCTTTCTTTTGACTTGTGCCTTACTCCTGTTCTTTGAACATTTCTTTGAAAAAGGAATCAGTGAGAAGAAACCTTTGTTTTTTATGGATACAATCATTGTAGCCTTTTTCATGTCCAATGTGATGCTCAATACTAAATTTAAAGCAAAAAGGTTAAAATACAATGTAACCTGAGTTATTACCATACCAAACCCTACTTTGTGATTTGTATGCCTTTTTAATAAATGTGTATGCACAAGGCTATTAAATTCAAATTCCTGAATTTGGATTCAACTGCTTCACTCCTTTTTAATGTTTTATTGACTTAGTGTGATTTAGTGTTGAGATTGTTACAACTAAATCCACAAGGGACATATTTTAGAACATGCTGGATGTTTATGAGACATATATATCACTCCATGGGTCCAAACTGGCATGTAGATGACAATGACGGCTTGTGGGACTACAAACAACAACCCATCTGTCATCCTTCACAATTATATTAATTGTGTAAAGACTGTTGGTGTGATCCACGATTAAGAACTGACTTGGGAACAGAAAGTGGGCAGTAATATATGCACTTTCCACCATGAGCATACTGATTACTATGCTGTTTTATCAATGTATTGCTTATCAGTAGGGAAACAGAATGGTGGTCTTTCTTCAGAAAAGGAAAGTAAGTGCATGTTTTAAAAATACAGTGATCATCAGGGTTGGGAAGGTTACTTTGGAAATGTAATAGGTTACAGATTACTAGTTACTCTATTTAAAATGTAATAAGTAATTCAACTATTTCACCAACTTAATCAAAGTAATAACTTATAACATTTGATGGCTTTTTTTTCTAATTTTCTAACCAGTGTTTTCAGCTGTTAGGGTAAGTGTTCCAATTAAGCACCAAAATCTAAGTTCAGCTGTTTTTCGTGGATACTGACATGATTTATAAGAGAGATCATTTCTTATAAAGCATTTATCTCTCATTTGGAAATGTTTTCATTAGTTCATGTAGATTTTGGAATATAAAATAAAGATATTTGATGAAAAATTCAAAAGTCTGGCACAAGCTTAATTGGTACTATGATACCATTTAAGCCAACGTATTTCAAATAAGGTCCATGTCATGATTTATTTCAAAAATATAACAAAATATTATTTTCAAGGAATTAAAAACAGCAATATTTGTATTCAGTAACATGTTAAATATTAAAAAGTAGGGAAAAAACCCTCCTGAGCAAAAACTTAAAGGTCTGATTTCAAATGTAACCTTTGTAATCATCAACATTTTCATCAGTAACTGTAAGAGATTACAGTGACATTTATTTTGTAATTAAATTATGTAATGTTACATGTACCTAGTTATTCCCCAATACTGGTGATCATATCAGTCCTCGTCAAATGGATTCATTGGATGATTATCATGACCTACTCTTTTCTTTTTTCTTTATCCCTTATGCAGATTATCATCTAATTTACTTAAAGAAGTGGACAGGTTTGCTTTTAACTGGATTTTATTGACTGTTTCAAACACTGTTTCCGTCACGACGACTCTGCAGCACCTAGAAAGCTCACCTCACAAACTTGACCATTGATGCCTATGTTCAGTATAAGTGGTTCCCACTGTTTTGTAACTTGGGAAACTGCAGGCCCTACATTCGTAGTTGGCTATATTGATGAATAATGGATGTATACTGTTTTAAAATGTGGTTGACTTCATGGGACTAGAATATTCTTTCATAGGTTGCACAATGCAAGGTCTGTGTCATAAATAGCAGAGCAGGTGAAACCAAATGCAAAGACCCAAAGCAAAAACACAGCTGAAGAAAAAAAGCTTTATTCTTGGAATCATTGGCAAAAAAAACCCAAAACTGGCTGACCGGAACAAAACAGAATACAGAAAGAGACTGAATACAAAGAACAGGAGCAGAACAAAGGATCCAACAAAGACTGAACTGCAAACCAAGACTTAAATACTAACTAAACTAATGAGGGGATGGGGAACAGGTGACTAGGCATGTGCAGGCTGAGAGTGATTGACTGATGAAGAACAAATGTGGAGGGAGGCAGAGGAAAAATAACACTATAGGAAGACACAGAGAACAGAGCAATAAATAAAAAGTCAACCTAAGTAATAATTCAGCCTTTCCAAAAAATCCAAATCAAAATAAGCCCTCTCACACAGTCCAGTGTTCAAAGTAAAGAGGAATCTGAGGGCATCTGATGAACAATAGCAACTAAAGTAAATGAAGAGTCTCTTGAATTAGAGACATTGACACTATAGTCCTGTATCCATTAAGGAAGTTCCAGGTAGAATTTAGGAGGTGGGAACTTTACAGGAAGGTCCTCTCACTCGGTCTTCTCAGTCGTTGGGTCTCCATTGCAGAGTAGGACCTTGACAGACTCTGGAGATTATGTAATTATACAATATTCTCCTTCTTCTTGATCTAAGTGCTGCTTTTGATACAGTTAATCACCATGTACTCATCTCCCGCCTCTCTTCAATAGGAATCTCTGGTCTAGCTCTACAATGGCTCCGATCATACCTCACTGACAGAAAACAGTTCATCTCACTTGGTCCACACAAATCCTCCATCTCCCCAGTCACCTGTGGTGTCCCCCAGAGTTCTGTTCTTGGCCTCCTCCTGTTCCTTCTGCACATCCTACCCACGGTCTCGGTTTCCCTTGTTACGCAGATGACATACAGCTCTACATACACTCTCATTCCCCCATAGATTCCCCCCTCCAGACGTTTAGCTAACTGCCTGTCAGATCTACAAACTTGGAAGCAATAACTTTCTCAAACTAAACTCCTCCAAAACTGAAGTACTGGTCATTGGTTCCAAATCCTCCCTTCCTAAACCATCCACTCTGCACATCGGCAACCTATCCCTCACCCCCACATCAGCAGTCAGAAATCTCAGCATCCTGTTTGACTCCACTCTGTCCTTTGATCATCATACTAAATCCATTACAAAGACATCCTGCTTCCACTTCCGCAACATTGCACGCCTCCGCCCATTCATCTCAAACCCAGATGCTCAGACTCTGGTCCATTCATTCATCATGTCACGCATTGATTACTGCAACTCCCTTTTTACTGGACTCCCAGCAAAATTTGACGCTAAAGCTACAATACATCCAGAACTCAGCAGCCAGAATCCTCACTTATACCTCACGCACGGCCCATATCATCCCCATCCTTTCCCAACGGCACGCATAAAATACTAAATTTTACTTCTCACCTTCAAAGCCCTCCATAACCTGGCTCCAACATATCTCTACGAACTCCTGTCACCCTACTCTCTCCCTCGGTCCCTCAGATCCTCCAACCTCCAACCTCCTCACAGTCCTATGCACCAAACTGTCCACCTTGGGAGGCCGGTCCTTCAGCACCACGGCCCCCAAGCTCTGGAACTCTCTCCCACAATCCCTCTGTGACTACCCCTCCATCTCCATTTTCAAGTCCCAGTTAAAAACCTTTCTCTTCAATGAACACTTCTCTTCCTCTTCTCCTGCTCAGTCTTGATTTTTTTTCTTTGCTTTTGTTTTGTTTGTTTTGTTTATTTGTTTGTTTGTTTTATCCTTTGTAAACCTATTATTATTATTATTATTATTAATATTATTATTATTATTAATCATTCTATAACACTTTTGATTGTCGAGTAATCGTTGTGCGACAGTTTTGACCGTGACGTCACTGAGGCAATGTGAGTATACTCAGCACCGAATCAACTTCAAGCCCCATCCAGGAATTTTTTGGGCCGAATGGAGTACATCCCCCCGAGGCAGGGACTCATTTTGCAACCCGTAAATGTTCCAGGAGATTGTTCTTCAGGGGCAGTTCCTGCTATGGAGACTCACCAATGGTCGCTGTCCCTTAAAGATTACCCGCAGTGAGATCATGTGTAAAATAAGCAACTTTGCATTTAGTCTATACTTGGGGTTCAGTTTTGGATGGACCTGTTTGGAGACCTGCATACTGGCAGCTATGAATACCAGTAATTACTGAGTTTCTGCTCCAGTAGAGACCTTGATGAATGTACTGACCTCTGGAACAAGCCCAGGATTCGACTCTCCAGACATGCATCCTGTCCTGGAGGGATTCCAAACCAATCCTACCTGTTGCCTCAAAGGTAATCCATATCATCTCAGAAGGAACTGACCATATACATCCTTATGCAAATGCAGTGTTGTATTATTGCATAACTTGCACCACATTCGTTATGGATTATTGCATGTGTAGGAAAAGTATAGCCTTTAATTTAATTTACAAACCAGTTTAGTGTGTTTACTTTCACATTTCTGTATATTAACGAGCAAACATCACATTTTTAAAACTGCATTTTTAAAATCGAACAGGCTTGTTTTTCTTCTCATGTTGAATTATGTAATTGTCTCACTGTGCAGGTTTGGTTCAAGAGACCGTGGATTGGCTGTTGAAGGCTAAGGGAACTAAATAGGCTTCCTGGGTCGAGGCAAACTGTTTATTCATGTGGTGATCCAGACATTGAGGATTATCTACAACATGCTGTGGAACAAAATGGATTACAGCTGCCACATGATTGGAAGTCAGCCTCGAAATTATACATTACTCTCAAGAAAACAGCTGGGCTAAAAATATAGACTAATATAGAAATATGAACTACTAAAGCCTACTCTTATAGGCCAGGTATTATGGAATACGTCTTATTTCTGGCTTGTCTATATCTTGTATGTTACCATTGACTAAAGTAGCTGGGATAATATTTTCCTGCATGACCATAGGGCTGTAAATAACTGACAGGAATCGGTGGAGTGCTTGTTTTTTGTGAAATACTGCAAATATGTCAAATGTTATCTGACATACAAATGGCATGAAGAGCTTTTATTGTTGGAAAAGGTTTTTGATATAGTGTTGTTGTCCTTTTATTGTTTCTAAAAGGTTTTTGATGTTTGATGTTTTATTTTTGTGGAGGTAAAAGTCAAGCACACCAGTTCTTGGTTTACTTAAACAGGTTTGTGGATGTACCATCATCATCCTCATGCATTAAAAATTAAAAATACTTTCCCATCACTCAAACAAATGACTGTGTGGGGACCTGTCCCTTTTAAAAAAATAAAATTGCTGTTCTGTTGTCTTGGGTATATTTGGGTTGATTTGTTGATTTGGGTATAGCCTTATTCCGAATTACTATAATTCTGAATAATATAAACTGTAGTGGCTATCTTAAATCTAATCTTGAGACTGTTTACACGTTGAGTTCACATCTGGACAACGGCAAAACAAGTGTGTTGCTCTGCCATCACTCGTTTATTTACGGTTAAAACATTTCAAAATAAAAGCACACTTCCTGTGTATGGAATTATGGATGCTTACATAAACATTATCTCTGTATTGAATGGAAGCCCTGCTATAAATGTCAGCTTTGTGAAACTCACAACATCTAGTCTTTGTTGAAAGTTGGTTACTGATTCAATTGTGTTCATTTTACATTTTACTGTGTTCATTTTTGAGGTTGTACATGTGTAGTATGTAGCCACCATCCTGTTAAGTGTCCATCTATTCTTTGATAGCTTAGACTTGCGATCACTGCGTCTTTTTGCCCAAACAGTTTGTCCATGTCAGCCATATGTTGTCATTATGAGTGGTGACACATTAAATAATTTGAAGGTTCTTGTTCTGTTAAATCAATTATTATAGTGCTTACACCTTACTCAAAACCTCAAAATATGTCACATCCAGGTCCAGATACTGTTTTTGTAAAGAGTAAGTCTGATTTTAACTGCTTACCATCTTTAATATTTGTCCAAACTACACTTTACACATGAAGCTCTACATCACCAGCTGTGTATGTGAACCTTGATCAGAGTTTAAAAAGTTCGACTAAGGTGTTGACACGTTCTCACTGACCCCAAATAATGCAAATAAGATCAGAGTACTCCTCAAATTATACTGCAATTATGCTTACTTTGACTTTGAGCATAATGGCATTTACATAATCAGACTATGGTATTTACATGCATTACTGCCTGAATCACATTATTGGTGTGCAGGTATACTTAGCTATTGTTTTGTTTTATATCTAAAGTCACAAAAGAATGTGTGTTGCTATCTTAATATTTTTAACTGTAGCTGCCAGTGATGGGAATTCCAAATTTAACATCTATAACTATTTATAGTTTAACAAATGATGACCATTATTCTAAATTATGTTTAGTATAAAAATATGAATGTAAAACACCAGACACTATTACAAGTGTATTTAACAATCAGTCCAAACAAATCACACTCAAAATGGAAAATATAACAAAACAAGAATAAATTACAGTGTGCAAAACAGCAGCATCAAACTGTTTTAACAGTGAAACAGTGTGAGATTGTCTTTAGGTTAGACTGACATAAAAGAAGACACAAAAGGCCTTATTACTTCTTGTACTTCAGTAATTGATAATTGCTCCCCCAAGACAATTCCTGAGAAGGTATAAATCATATATAGTGTGTAGTATAGCGCACTTATTTCCTGTCAATGCCGGTTTGAGTTCTTAGTTGTCACCTGCTGATCACGTCTATCCAATAACAAAGCAACACACTTTCATTGTCAGCCTATCATCTGGTTGCTGTCTTTTTAAATATGTCTCTCTCTCTCTCTCTCTCTCTCTCTCTCTCTCTCTCTCTCTCTCTCTCTCTCTCTCTCTCTCTCTCTCTCTCTCTCTCTCTCTCTCTCTCTCTCTCTCTCTCTCTCTCTCTCTCTCTCTCTCTCTCTCTCTCTCTCTCTCTCTCTCTCTCTCTCTCTCTCTCTCTCTCTCTCTCTCTCTCTCTCTCTCTCTCTCTCTCTCTCTCTCTCTCTCTCTCTCTCTCTCTCTCTCTCTCTCTCTCTCTCTCTCTCTCTCTCTCTCTCTCTCTCCTGGCATACAGCTGTTACCTGCATCCACCCTCCTCCACCATCTGTGCCCAGTCTCTGCATGATCAGCAGTCCCATCACTTCTTCAGCTATCAGTCTCATCCAAAGTCATCAGCCACCACCCACCACTGTCTGTGAGGGGGGGGGGGGAGGTCTATCTGGTGGCTACTCAGGGATGATATCCTTGTGGTGTCCACATGCCAAAAACTATGACTGTGAATGTATTGGTGACCTCTCAAAACCAAAAATAATACATCTAGATATAAGTATGCAATCTACATATTCCAATAATCACAATTTGTACAACTGACTTAGCTAAGTGTACACAAAATTACAAAATAAACACGCAAGAACTGGCAGGATGGTCAATGGTAGATTCATAATCAAAATGATAAAAGTCTATACACATATATAAAAACCTGCTGACTCCGTTTCTGGCACTTTTGGTATGATACTGCTATCATGCCAAGGCTCAAATGCCTGTAGTAAAACAAAATAATAATAATTTTAAAAATCACACATGACATATAGTTATTTGCTTAATACCACAAAAATTGTCTCTAAAACTATGACCCAAATATATCAAACTCTGTGGATCTTTTCATCACAATCTCAGTGTCAGAGTCAGAAATGTCTCCAACTGCAAAACACAAAACAAATCAAGCCTGCTTTGAATCACAGCTCGACTGTAGTCAGGCCATGATCAACATTAAAAAAAAGAAGCTCAATCCAGGAGAAAGTGCTGATTGTAAAGCAGCTTTGACACTCTGTGCCTGAAGCAGTTGATTTTGGCTCCAGGTCTGACTTCATGAGAAAAGAAGTATTAAGAAAGTAGCTTTTTTATGCATCAACATCTTCCCCACTGGCTTACATTGAGTGTGAATGTGAATGCAGAAAACACCATGGTGAGCTATTAATAAAACCCTGATGTAATCACAAAAAAGCACATCTCTGCTGCAGCAACATTAACATATACCTGCAGAGCAAAAATAGCTTTGCACCCAATAGTTTCTTGGATGCTGTGTTTTTTATATGATTGACTAGCTCTTGTGAAGCAAATAGGCACATGAGTTACTAGCATTGGCAAGATGTGAGAACTTACCTTCTTCAAAGTCCTCTTAGAGCAGATGAATCTGTTGATATGGTTTTCCTATTTCCCACTGCCGCATTTTCTACTAAAATAAAAGGTCCAAGCAATATTGATGACTTCAGATCCATCCAGATACAGAAGCAGGATACAACTCTTCTGAGCAATCATCATGCCACCATTTATCTGCAAGAGAAATGACAGAATCACATTGTAATTTGACATTAAAATACTGTATGTTCACAGTAATATTGTGTCTGTTTACTGAAGAAACACAATACATTACTATGATTTTCATGTAAGTTACTGTAAAATAGTTACAGTATTACAGTATACCACTGTGAATTTATTGCAATTATAAACCAGTAATTTACTAGGAAATTACAGCAGACATTTTTACAGTGCTGTTTTCACATATAAACTCCAGACAATGTGCAGAGAATCAGGTATGGACATAATTAAGAGTCCTTTCACAGATTTGGCACAGGTTGTCTGTGTCACATGTTCTCACCTACTGGAACAGAAGACAGGACATAAAGCATAAAGCACACTATGATTGAAATTCAGCGCCAGCAATATTTATGAGAAATCACAGGAAGTCCTCACAGTGGAGTGTCCAAACCATTTTCCACAGAATTCATTGTTGTATTGACACAAAGGATAAATTGGACATTATATGGAATTTATTATATTGAGCTGGCAGCGTAGAGTCTGTATAAGAGTTCTGTCCAACTGACTCAGACTTTTGAACTCACACAAACAGCTCCTCCAGGTAATGATGGGAAAATGTAAGGGTTGCAGTGCATATGTGAAAGAGACTTTAGACCTCTGGACCACATTCTATGCAATCTTTCTATTCATATCTGTGTGATAATACAATGCAGAAATATGCTTAAATTATTTCCAGAATGTGTAGGCTCCCCTGTGGATCCATGTATCTCACAACACCGTATGTGACTCACAGCCAGAGATAATAGGCTCAGAGGATCACTTGTCTGGATCTCCCAGTGTGTGACTCGTGGACTTGTGTGTCTGTCTTTTTGAATCTAATCAATTAACATGACTAAGCTGACATACATGGTAAATGGACTGTACTTATATACTTATAGTGCTTTTCTAGTCTTTTGACCACTCAAAGCGCTTTTACACTATATGTCACATTCACCCACTGTTGACTCAGCCATCGGGAGCAACTTGATCACATCAACATGTGGACCAGAGAAGCCAGGAATCAAACCACCGATCCTCTGATTAGTGGATGACCTTTTTCAACCTTCTGTGCCGCAGCTGCACTTACCACCACCTCTCATGATCTGGTTTAGGGTTTATAATCTGTGCTCTAAACCAATGGTCATCTACACTACACTACTCTATAGCTGGTGACATTTTGCTTTAAAGTAAGTTTGCTACTTGTGACAGATCCAAAGTGAATTTTCATTCAAGGCATGTTTGTAATCCAATCTCATTCTTCTCTTGACTATAAATAATTGACTATAGGTTAATATCTGTTTAAGGTGATCAAATTATGCTAATGAAGATGTCTCAAATGGATAGTTGGTAATTAGTGACTAATTGGTAGTATCACATAAGATAACTAGCTACAGCTGGGGCAGCTGGGGCTCAGGAGGTAGAGTGGTCGTCCACCAATTTGAAGACTGGCGGTTCGATTCCTGGCTCCTCCAGTCCACATGTCGATGTGTTCTTGGGCAAGATACTATGGATGGTTAGTTTCCTCCTGATGAGCAGGTTGCGTGGTAGCCCCTGCCATCTGTGTGTGAATGTGATGTAATGTAAAAGCACTTTGAGTGGTCATAACGACTAGAAAGATGCTATTATAAGTAAAGTTTATTTACCATCTACATTATAAACTTTGTTGGTGAGCTAGGCTTTGTAAAATAGCAGCTTTAACCTGGACTGAACTTCTAGGTGCTGTGTGTCACCACTGGTGTTAATATATGTTTGCACACATTTTCAATTTCTGTTTCTTGAAACATACATATCATATCACGTTAAAAAGATGGACAGTACGCTCAGGGCTCCAGATTTTGGGTTAGGGTTAGGGTCCTGAGGGAAACTCTTATGTGTGTGAGTGCAGATGTTTGGTGGGTGGGTTATAGGGACCCTAATCCTGTAAGAGGTCGGAAGCCACTAGGGTCCAGTAAATGATCTTATTTACTTCAAACCTGTTTGTTACTCTACTTTGTATGTGGTTATTATCTTTACAAAAAAGATAATAAAGAGATTTGGGGAAAAAATGGACAGTGCATCCAGCCAATCAGCAACAAAGTTGCATCCAATCAGTGACAATCCTTGTTAATAGCAGGTACCTACCTACTCTGGTAGAAGTTAATCTTGTGTTTTCCAATTTGTCTTTTATTTGTGTTTTGTCTTTATTAATTTGATTTCCTATTTGTTTTTGTGTTTTGTAACTTGCTTTGATTTCCTATATGCTGTCTGCATTTTCAGATAATAAATGTTGTGCTCTGAGGACTGTGAAAAGTGTCTCCAGTGTGATAACAACCAAATAAATGTACAATAAGAAGAGAAAATCTACCACAGAAGCTGCTGATCAACTTTGACCACTGTGCTGACATACTGCGTAGCTGCCCTGTTCTTCAGCAGTACGAAGGTGGAACACACAGCCATACGGAGAGTCATCAAAACAGCTGGAAAGATCATCAGGACTGAGCTGCCAGACATCACAACCATCTCCACCTCCTTCTACCTGCAGCCTTCACTCCAGATCCTCAAGGACTCTTCTGACCCTGCCCACCACCTGTTCCACTTGCTCCCATCAGGGAGAAGGTTCTGCTTTGTTAGAGCTAGGACTTCCAGGATGACTAACTGTTTCTTCCCACAAGCAATAAGAGTAATAATAAGAGTAATAATAACAATAAGAGAAATAAAAGTAATAATAAGACTCCTCAACTTTATTGATTTTAGTCCTGTATGGTGCCATCTTCTATCTATTTATTTATTTATTATGGTATTGCAAATTTCTTAACTTGTATTGCCTATTTTCTAGAGATGCTGTGTTGTCTCCTTGTTCTTGTAGCATTGACGATAAAGTACTTTTGACTTGACTTGAATTCCATCCTATTGGGATGCAAGGAGGAAAAAACTGTCAAAGAAATGTGTTTATTTGTTTTTTATTCCATGTAATTTGAGCGGACAGAACCTTTAACATCTGCACGCCAGATTGCAGAGTGTTGCTTTAATGTTTCTGCAGCAGCTGTTCTGACCTCTGATAGCTTGAACCTCATACTCACACTGCCTTTAATTACATTTCTAACTTCTACTGGATTAACACACACACACACACACACACACACACACACACACACACACACACAGAGAGAGAGAGAGAGAGAGAAAGTATGCCCCAGAGAGCAATGCTGCCCCTCCCCTCCCCAAGAAGCCGTTAAGCTACTTTTAATCGTCTTTACATTTGTCAAGAATGGCAATTATGATGGAGGCAAGATTATTTTTTAGAGGTTGTTAACACTGGTTCACCTAAGGAGGAAGGAAGAGGGGGAGACGTTACGGAGGCAGATGAGAAGGAGGAGAGGAGCAAGTAGATACTCTCTCATTTAAGGTGTATTGTTGAGAATCGTAAAACAAACCCCCACCCCCCCCTTTTTTGAGGTTATTTTATGCAGTTCAATTACACAAATACAATTCTTCTTTGCAAAGGAAAGATAATGAGCATGATTGGTTGTCCAAGTTGTTGCTCCAGCACTGCAGACTTTTGTATCAAGTTGAACCTTTCACAACTTTCCCACTTAGCACCTCCTCCAGTCTTTGAATCCATATGTGTGAAGATATTTCTGAACAGTGAGCGATAATGCTGCCACATATGGCGTGTGTGTGTGTGTGTGTGTGTGTGTGTGTGTGTGCGTTGTAGAACTTCTTAAGGCCCATTTATGCTCAACGTACGAAAACGTATCAGTCCTTTTGTTACCGTCACTGCTCACATACTTCCATGCATCCTTTACATTGGCATGGATGTTAACCAATACATCCACCAGGGGGTAGAGCAGAGTCAAAAGTTTATAACAACAACAAACTCAAAAACAAACATGGCGACTATGGAGGAGATACTGATAATGTTCCTCTTGTATAAAAGACAAAAACAATATGTTTAAAGTTTCTAACCAACTCGCACAACCTTTCCTCAAAAAGTTCCTCCATTGTTATTTCTTCTTCATGTCTCACTCGTGCTACGTATCGAGTAGTGACAGCAACACTGCCCCCCACGGTTTCCGGTGGTACTGCTCCGTTTGGTCCGTATCCGTAAGCTTTATGGAAACGTGCAGAAATACGGACGAAATGAACGCAGAGCACGGACAGAAGGCTCCGTCAGTATCCGGATCCGTATTTAACGTTGAGCATTAAAGCTGCAGTTGGTAAGTCTTATAAAAGTAACTTTTTGTCATATTTGCTAAAACTGTCACTATGTAAAGACAGCATTACATGAAACTAGTAATCTGTAAAAAAAAACAGGCTCATTTAGCCCCGCCTACTGCTCCTACTGCAAACTGCTAGAATCCACCGCGGCCAGACAAAAAGAACCAATCAGAGCCAGGATTGTGTCTGATGGAGTGTCTGACAGCTGTCAATCACTGCTCACACACACAGCCCCCTCCCCCTTCCTCCTCACAGCCCCTTCCCCCTTCCTCCTCAGCTCGGTCAAGCTCATATCTCAGAGTTTCTAGGTAAGGTAAAGCCATGTGAAAGTCACTGTAAAGCGTTTTATATCTAGCTGTGTGGAGTGTAGCTCATGTATTACCGATCACGTGGTCGCGTGCGTCAGCCTCCTCTGGGGGAGGGACTTTGGAGGCAGGGCAGGAGTGCAGCGGAGGGAGGGAGAGGGATCTGACAGTTGTACTTCTTCAAATTTGATGCGAAGTCTCCTCAAAATGCAGCTTTAATGGGCCTTTACTTTTCATTTTCATAACAATTCAGAGCAGTCACAGAGCCACACATCATCTAGAGATTCGGGGTCTCGCCTGTTTTACCCATTTGATGCATGCAATATTCAGCAAAAATAGACGTGATAATGATAGTTAATAGTCATATTGACAAAAAAGTATCTGTAGAATATGCCACAGATATCAAAACTATAAAGGTATCACCTCTTTGAGTCAGCCTGAGCACTAGACATTTAACCTGGGAGTCTGTCTCTGGTGTCTCTGGTGGGAAACTGCTGTGTGGAGCTTATTGTCTTGACTCCTGCTCACTTTCTGTGATATTAAATCAAACCAGGACCCCAGCCTGTTATCTTACCTGCTTCTAGAAGAAGATTTGGTGTTGTTATTTTCTATATTTGTTTGAAGGTTTATTGTGTGTTTGACTCATTTGGGGAACTTAGTTTAGTCTGGAGGGATTTTCTTCACTTGGAGCAGTGACAGCGGGGGTTTAACTGGCAGAATAAAAAATATAATCAATAATAAAAAATAAAAAACATCCGGTGTGAGGAGTGCATGTGGCTGACACAGAAGTAACCTCAACATATGTCCATCAGAAAGAAAGCAATTTTCAAAATTGACCACACACTGCTTAACATTATTGTTACTAAACTAAATCTAAATTAAATCAATAATGAAATGATATGAAACATTCTATTATTGATTAACATTATAAAAGTCAAACTCTATGTAGACACATGCACTGTTGAGGTAAAGGTAGGCAACGGGCTGACAAAGACATCTCACGAACAAGAAAAAAGAATATAATTTAAAACTGAAGTTTGTCAGAGAAGAAAATACATAAATTAAAAGAGGACCAATTGTGCTCATTTTCATCTTAAAAGTTATGTTTGGACTGCATTAAAGAAGCTTTACATGATTCACAGTTCAAATAATTCCTTATTTATCTTATACTGGCCCTTTAGTCAGCCACTCAGTTCAGCCTCTGTATCTAACAGGCAGTACTACATTGATAGTGTTTCCTGTATTGCCTTAAAATAGCCAAAATAGTGAGGCATAGCTAACAAATCAATACAATCAACCCAGAAAAGCAATCCATCACCTATTTATATTACCTGAATTAATAACTTTAGCAGCATAACCAAAATGGAAATGAAATTATGTGCTATGAAAATGCAGAATGCAACACAAAAATATAACTTAACAACTCTCAAGGGGATTAAATTGAGTACCATGTAAGCAATAAAATATGAATGAAATCTGAGCTATTTGTTCAATGGATCAGTTAGAAATAATGCAGGGAGGAATAGTAGTAAAAGCAGGAACAGCCACAGTGACGATGATGTTTGGTAAAGAGCTGCAGACTCCTCAAATAACTTATTTTACCTTGCCATACTGTGTAATGGAATCATGACTCGGTGTGACAACCCCCAAAACAATGGAAAAACACCTCAATTTTAGCAGAGCAGTGTGTGGAGCAGATGTACAAATAAAAAGGTACTTTAAGCTTTGGGCTGAAAGTCCTGTTAGTGTTTAAAGCAGTCTGCAGGCCCGTCGCAACAGGACAGGCAAACCAAGCAATTGCCTGGGGCCCCGAGCTGGCCGGGGGCCCCCAGACAACGACTGGTTTTGAATTGAATGCAACGACAAACTGTGTGCTCGTCCCTTTAATGCTGTGATGGTCAATGCAGGAAAGTGCAGCGACACTGTTATCGGAATCCCCCTCAAGGGGGCCCCCACACTGTACCTAACCTAACCGCTAATACTATTACGGCTGTGAGCAACCATACAATGCGTGAGTGGTCTTGAATGAATCAGGACAATCTAAGCTTTCTAACATTGCACGGAATGAATATATATGTTTAAGGGTTGCTGTTTAAAACATCCAGAAGAACGTGTCGCTACCTACTAACATCCGTCCAGTCCCGTAAGAGGAACAGCGTGCATTAAGAGGATAAACTGCTCTTCATTCATAGGAACATACACTCTGCCTTTTCACTCTAGAATACGGTGTGTAATGTGTGTCTATGTGTGTGTAGTGTGTGTGTTTAATCCAAGACATGATGTAGTCATGCATTGGAGTGGAGGAATGTTAGCATTGATGTGGCAGGTACAGAATTACGAGTTGGTTTTTTACATTGATCAGAGTCAACTGACTCACTTGCGTTGCTGCTGCCTCTACCGCTACTCGTTTTTTGTTTTCAAACGACGCATCGACGCACAGTTTTTGCGTCAACGTATTTTTTGCGTCAGCGTAATCGATTACGTCGACGCGTCGCCCCAGCCCTACTTTGAAGCTGATAAAGACATATATGAGGTCCACCATGAGCCAAGAGAGACTCACAGGACTGGCCGTTATGTCTATTGAGCGTGATGTTCGCCGGTCTTTGGACATGGAGGACATTGTGGTTGCCTTTGCTGAAGCCAAGGCTTGCAAACAGCAGATGTATATTTTGCATATTTTTTAACGGTTAATCTTATATATGTGTGTTCTTTTATCTATGTTGGATTTTATATTTAATACCGAATTTTCACTTTGTTTATATGTTGATTGCAAATGTTCAAATAAAATAAGTAAACATATGTGTGCAGTAGCCTATATGCAACATTTGTAAGCAATATTTGTTAAGAAATATTTTATTGATATAATGTGTGGTTGAACTTCAACAGTGTGTCTATGCTGTGGTTCCTGTAGGCTTTGGGCGGGCGGGGCGTAGGTTTTTTTTGCTGTGGTCCAGGGGTGTCAGCGTCGGTGGGCGGTGGTGGTGGGGGGGGCCTCCAAGTTCATTTTGCTTGGGGCCCCCAAATTCCTTGAAACGGCCCTGGCAGTCTGTCAGATGATTTCTCCATAAATTTGCCTCATTATTTGACATGTCAGATACTTTTAACATGAATATCTGACATTGTATCAATATGTGGCATTATGAGAAGATTATGATGTGATACTTATTCCACAGTTGAGCTCCCCTTTGTCTGATATAGCACTGACAAAGAGTTCTTATCACTCTTGGAAGACACAAAAGGAGTTTCACATCTGGTGTTATATGTGTGGATGATGATGTGACAGCAGGTCAATATAAAATGAATGACGGCTGAGTTCTATTTAGTTGCTTGAGTGTCCTGATATTGTTCATGCTGGTCATAATTTACTTGGACAGTTGAATAAAACGTTGTTAATGTTAATAGTAACACTAACACAATAGTAACACTTCCTAATGTGGACGGTCTAAATGCATGCAGGGGAAAAAAAGCTGCTGATGAAACAGTTTAGACTGTATCTTCAAGGCGTCAGGTGCGTTGGTGGAGCGTTGCTATTTTAAGGCAGAGGAAAGCGATTGCGCTACTGACAAAAAAACAAACAAGTCTGAAGTCAGTGGCGCATATTTCACTGTTATTTTAAGAATGCATTATCAAGATTTTAATAGGCAGGTGCACAATGAATGTACTCTGAATGTTACACACACACAGGGACATGCAGCGGCACACAAACATACAAAAATAAAATAAAAGTAGCCTATTAAATCAACATATTAAAAAAATACATGTCATATTGGTAAATCATAATATTTATCAGACTGAATTAATTATTGGTGTTTTTGTGGAGGAAAGCCACTCTGCTGCCACTTAGTGATTTTCACATCAGCTGATGACACCAGGCTGCTACAGTATAACCACACACACCTCTACGCTCATCAGACTGGTTGGTTATATCTCCATATTCTTCCTTAATATGAATTAAATGTCGGGTTAGCAGCTCATCAGACAACTTTCTTGTTTTATTATTGAAACACATTGCTGGGTAAATGTGCCATTATAATAGCAATCCACCAAAGTGACAGCGTTCCTGGATATTAAAGGGAATGGGAGATGACACTCCGATGATAAAAATGGGGCCCATAGTGTTTCATAGAACTGTAGACTTGTGATTTTTCTTGACTTTGAACAACCTCTTATGTCAAACTGAGACATTTCACAGCTTGTTTAGACAGAAAGTGTTTTTCAGTTGTCTCTCGCACACATTTGATAGACAACTTGTGTCGACAAGCATCTACACAGCCTGCATGTCTATTTAAACTAGGAGATCCACTCAGCTAGTAAATACCAGGTGTGCCAGATTACAACTCAATTGCATCACCTAGGCTGATGATGTCATGCGCCAACAACACAGATCAAAACTAAACACTCGCAACATCATGCAAACACCTTCAGTTCTTTTGAGGGTTTTAAACCAGTGATCCAGGATAGTTTATCTCTGTTGACAGCAAATTACATTTTTTTGGTTACTACAGCATACATTTGTGCTGTAAATCACTTTTCCTTTGATTCTAATCTTTGAATTAAGTGATAACTTGGTGTTCTATCATTGGTAGAACAGATGGTCACACTAAGCCTGATAGCATCCTGCTATAAAATACAAGAGCCACAGACTCAATGAACAATAACTAGAGAGGTTATTACATTATTGGGTTAACCTTATTTTTGCATAACCTAATAATGTAGTAATTTACCAATATTGTAATAACATTATTACATTTTTTATTGAGTTATGAGGTTTTTTTAATCACATTATTGGGAAATTATTACATTATCAGGTTCTACAGGGCTGCCAAAACTGAGGAGGACCTACCCTCAATACTGTATTAAACCAGGACCATGCACAAAGAATGAATCTGAAAATGAGAAGAGATTATTTATGCCTGATTTAGCTGTTAGTTAAATTCCATCTGTGGTCCCTGTGCAGGTATACAAACAACAATCACCAGATAGTTTCTATCTCACCAAGAATTACACAGACAAAACTAAAAGTAAATCTAAAAACACATTTCAACATATAAATACCAGTACATTCACCCAATACAACTATAAGATTATAATTCATTACAACTTCAATCTGATCCACAGTTAAATTAGTGTTGACATGATTGGTTGCCAAATATCAATTGTTTGCACAATTAGAAAAAGAATGAAAGCTTAAGCTTATAGCTGGAAACATATTCTGATGTTTTATGGCAGTTGATAAATGGAAAACACAGACACTCTAAAATACCTCATATAAATGCATGAAATGAACATGAATGCCATCTTTACATTATGTTTTCGGCATTGTTTTTTACCGTTTCAGAGTTTGACTGGCACTCTTTACATCATCTCTTTGTGTCCTTAATGGCCTATGACTGGAAAATCAGTGCTACTGTAAATCCCAGAAACACCAACTCCCAGTATTTGCATGACAGCAGTGAATAGAATGCACACTTATTCAAATTTTCTGGGAATTCTGTGGAATTTTCCCACTATATTTGGATGGCAACCTGGCTATAGATAGAGGATTAAAGCTGGTGCTGCTAACATCTTGCTTTCACTATGCACCCACACTGATGGTGCCATGTACTGTTGTGTCAATTAATGCCCATTGCACACATAGGACACTGCCTTGAGAAGTGCTCACACTCATGGAAGTTGGAACATACAGGTTCATGACAACAGAGCAAACCCAATCTGATATACCTTGATTTGAGAAAATGTTGTCAGTTCGTATAGTTTTAATGTTTAATGTTTGCAGTGGATACACATGCTATTTAAATGATGACTATTCTGCTGTCTCTAGGCTAAAATGTGCTCTGTTAAATGTTATAGTAAGTATGGTGATATTCTTTCCAGATACAGATTACATGTTAATGCCAGGAGGAGATGAGAAGGGTAGTTTATGAGAACATGAGAACACTTGCCAGCCAATCAGAAACCAGAATTTTCTGCAGTGTAACTCATGTGATACATGAGAGAGTCTGTATGTGAAAGTCAGAGACTCCCAGCAGGTGGGCCTGTCAGTAAGAACAAAATACACACACACACACACACACACACACACACACACACAGAGTGTTTCACAGATTCACACAGTCTCTCTCTCTCTGTCTGTCAGTGTCAGTCACCCTAATAGGGTGCTGTCAGGGTGTCCAAGCATTAGACAGAGAGAGAGAGAGAGAGAGAGAGTGAGAGAGGAAGTGGATGAAGGTAGTGTCACTCTGGTGTGTTCACATGCTGACTGTCTCAACATTTTCCTGAAGTTAAATGAAGATAAATCTGATGCTACTGACTGATCTGATTGGCCCCTCCTCTTCCTGTAGACAAATAACCAACCCTGTGCATCAGGGCCCCTTGTCTCTTGAGGGGCCCCTGCTGCTGCCACATGGATTTACTCTAAAAAATAATTGACTTATAGTATTGGTCCACTGCTTATACTAGCTTCTTGTTAATGCTTTAGTGCTACATTTCAAATGTTCAATGGTCTGGTTGTAAAATACATCAGTGACCTGAGCCCAGTTCAGTACTAATCTGATTGGATTTCGGCCGTTGGATTGGATCAAATCTTGAAAATGGGTTGTTCAAAAGAAAAAAAGGATTCTGATCACATTAGTACATGTAATCCAATTTTGGTTTTTTCAGTATGTGTTTCAAACATTTTTAGAAGGATTGGGAAACCTTTGATCCAGAAAACCAGAAAACCAGGATTATTCTGATCCCAGAAAAAGGATGTCGGCAGTCTGACTGTTTAAAGAAACTGAAAATGAAAGGGGATATTTGTATTGTTTTATTGTGCTACTTTGTGTCTCTACAAATATATACACACACTTAAAGAGACCTCACACTGACTATTCTACTTGTTCTTTTAGGCTAGTAGCCTACATTGTGATATGTAGTCCCATTTACAGTACTGTTAATCCAGATTTGGTAATCGTGAAAAATGTGCGTCTGTTTCAGGTTGATCTAATCCAATGTTGCTTTAAAAAACAAGCATACAAATATGATGGATTATTTCATCCTGGATAGTGTTGCAGAAAAAAACCTTCAGCTTGGCCAGTAGACACTTGGGGTTCTTCTCAACATGTATTTTCAATTAAAAAACAAAAAGAACTTCAAGAGTCAAACAGACTGTGAGTCAGGCAGAGGTTAATGCAACATTAGCTTTACTGTGCAGAACACAATTAAAGCTTCTCTGCTCCACAGACCAGACACTGAATGACAATCTGTGACTAGCATCCTTTCATACTCATCCAAAGTGGAGTTTATTTGTCCTGACCCCGACCCTTCTCTCACACACGACGTCAGTGATGCAGCCTTGAGTCTCTGAAGGTTTTACTAGAGCTCTAATACATCCATGGCTTGAGTGTGCTGCTAAAAAGTGAAGCGTTACTTGTCATTTCATGATGAGCTGGAGCATGCTGCTAAAGGTTCAATGTTACCTGCCATGCTAGACTTACAGTTATGCCACTCTGTGACTCCATCATTCTATATTGTAAAACAGTGAAATGAGGATTAAGCAGATAACTGGTTCATTCCCATAGTGAATAATTATATAACTTGATCATTACTATATTGATCATATATCACAATAGCAATGCATGCGGTTTCCAAATCAAGATCATTCTGATCCAGATTGAACTTTTTGAAAATGGGCCTTGATGACTTATTATAGGAGTTCTACAACAGCCACAGAAAGTATTTCAGGAACTTTACCTCCTTTTAACTCCAGGAACATTGTACATTGTTCATAGAAGTCCGGTTTCCATCCAAATGTAGTGCACATTTTAAGAAATTTTCATTTGCCTTTTTAACTTAGTGATTAAGTCACATGCTTCATGTACATCATGATTTATTGGATAACTTTATATCCATTGCACTTTGTTGCATTACGTATTTGCAAGAAATATAAAGCCATGAGATAATATAGATTAGTCCCAAATTTAAACTGCTAAGTGTATACTGCAAACTATCTAGAATAAAAGACATTGTCTCTGGAAAAACAAATAGCTGTTGAATGTCTAAATGTCACACAACAACAACACCACAAGACACATTACATCCCTTTCACCTATATATATGAATATATATTCATATATATTATATTAATATGGAAGCATAAATCTCAGACACATATCTCCAAGTTTACTATAAGGATTTATTTTTCAGAATTTTTTCATGGTATCATTTTTTTATTATGAACTTTTTAACTATTGTATCCCCCGTCAAGTGTTAATAAATTCCATTTTTAACTTTAACTCAGGTTGTTGTGTTTCCTTTTCAATCCCCCTGTTGTGTTTTCTGTATTACGTGTCAGGAACAAGAAAAGTCATTAATAAAAATTAACTGACATGTATCCAGCTGAAAGACTCACCTCAGCAGCTGCCCTCAGAAATTGTTATTCACAGTCACCTGTGTGTGTGTGTGTGTGTGTGTGTGTGTCGCGCAGGTGTTTTGTAGACAGGAAGTGACTCATTACAGTGTTGTGTGTCGGGTCATCACCCTCAGCAGTTGAGGCCTTGCAGGTTAACAAACAGATGATGTGACGGATTACAACACAGAGACAGATGGTGCGCGCGCACGCACACACACACACACACACACACACACACACACACACACAGGTTGGGCATTTTATGGGAACATATTTCTCAAACCAGTACATCACATCAATAATGTAGTTACTTTTACACTCCAGCGCTGGCTTGAATTTATTATTTCCCAGAGTCGGGGGAAGCCATATATACCTATAGTTCCTGCTGTCTAAATCTGGTCCAAACTTGTTATGGACTAGATGTGTGTGACTGCAGTGTGGCCTCAGTTTTAAACTTCTTTAAAAAGGTCAGACGGCAGTGGTTCACAAGGTGACTGCAAATGACACACTTTAATATCAATATGCTATAAGAAAGCACCAAGAATGTTAAATAAAAAAAAGGCATTAAGTCAAGTTTAGCCCACAGTTATAACTTCGTGTTGTCTATTCTCTGCTATGCTTATGGGTCAGTTTATCATTGATCACAACTTGTTATGTTATTGGCTGGTTATTACATCATTGGCTAATTTTTAAAACAAGTTTTTTTTTCCTCATCATTCTAATTTATTAAAAATAAAAAAAGTGAAATATGGCAAGTACATAAGTATTCACACCCTTTACTCAGTACTTAGTTGAGGCACCTTGGCAGCGATTACAGCCTTCTTGGGTATGAAGCTACAAGCTTGGCACGCCTGTATTTGGGGTATTTCTCCAATTCTTCTCTGCAGATCCTCTCAAACTCTGTCAGGTTAGATGGGGAGCGTCGCTGCACAGCTATTTTCAGCTCTTTCCAGAGATATTCAATCTGGATCAAGTCTGGGCTCTGGCTGGGCCACTCAAGGACATTCACAGACTTGTCCTGAAGCCACTCCTTCGTTGTCTTGGCTGTGTGCTTAGGGTAAACCTTCGCCCCAGTCTGAGGTCCTGAGTGCTCTGGAGCAGGTTTTCATCAAGGATCTCTCTGTACTTTGCTCCGTTCATCTTTCCCTCGATCCTGACTAGTCTCCAAGTTCCTGCCCCACAGCATGATGCTGCCACCACCATGCTACATCGTAGGGATGCTATTAGCTAGCTGATGCTCCACCACCATGCTTCACCGTAGAGATGCTATTAGCTAGCTGATGCTCCACCACCATGCTTCACCGTAGAGATGCTATTAGCTAGCTGATGCTCCACCACCATGCTTCACCGTAGAGATGCTATTAGCTAGCTGATGCTCCACCACCATGCTTCACCGTAGAGATGCTACTGTATTAGCCAGGTTTTGAGACGTGCCTGGTTTCCTCCAGAAGTGACGCTTGGCATTCAGGCCAAAGAGTTCAATCTTGGTTTCATCAGACCAGAGAATCTTGTTTCTCATGGTCTGAGAGTCCTTTAGGTGCCATCTGGAAAACTCCAAGCGGGCTGTCATGAGCCTTTTACTGAGTAGAGGCTTCCGTCTGGTCACTCTACCATAAAGGCCTGATTGGTGGAGTGCTGCAGAGATGATTGTGCTTCTGGAATGTTCTCTCATCTCCTCAGAGGAATGCTGGAACTCTGTCAGAGTGACTATCGGGTTCTTGGCCCTTCTCTCCTGATTGCTTAGTTTGGCTGGGTGGCCAGCTCTAGGAAGAGTTCTTCCATTTACAAATTATGGAGACCACTGTGCTCGTCAGGACCTTCAATGCTGCCGAAATGTTTTTGTATTCTTCCCCAGATCCTTGCCTTGATGCAATCCTGTCTTGAAGGTCTACAGACAATTCCTTTACTCCATGGCTTGGTTTCTGCTCTGACATTCACTTTCAACAGTGGGACCTTTTAGAGACAGCTGTGTCCCTTTCCATATCATGTCCAATCAATTCAATTTACTACAGGTGGACTCCAATCAAGTTGTAGAAACATCTCAGGGATGATCAGTGCAAACAGGAATCACCTGAGCTCTATTTTGAGTTTCATAGCAACGGGTGTGAATATACAAGCGATATTTCAGTTTTTAAAATTTTAATACATTTGCAAACATTTCTTACAAATCCTATTTCGTGGGTTGAGCATAGCTCAGCGGGTAGAGCACCCGCCCCATGTGTTGAGGCTATAGTCCTCGTTGCAGGTGACCCCGGTTTGAATCCCGAGCCGAGCGGTCTTATCCTGCATGTCATTCCCCCTCTCTCTGCCTCCTGTTTCCTGTCTATCTCTACTGTCCTGTACATTAAAAGGCAAAAAAGCCCGAAAAAATATACTTAAAAAAAAAAAAAAAAAAATCCTATTTCGCTTTGTCATTATGGGGTATGGTGTGTAGATTAATGAGAAAAAAAGGAATTTAAACAATTTTGGAATAAGGCTGTAACATAACAAAATGTGGGGGAAATGAATACTTTCCTAACAGCTACAGCTGCCATAGAGAGAAGGGAGACGTGATATTGTTTTAATACAGTGATAACAGCACATATTCTCAGACATTTTCTGCTGGATGGTGGTCACAGTGTTTCACACAGCTGTTCACATTGAAAGTGACTGAAATGGTTGTGTCAGGAATGTAAAAAAAGGGACCTTGGAGACAAGGTAAAACCTCTGCACAGCTGGCCAATCACGGTGTGAAGTGGTTTTGAAGGTCGGATTGTCTTTCAGGAAGTTAAAGATTTGGCCTTATAGAGCCAACACTAATCTGATGTTGCTAAACTGTTCCTCAGTTTAATGATGAAATAAAGAATTTCACCTGTCTTTCAAGCATTTTCATAGATGAAAAACAACATGTTATGTGCATTAGGGAATGACCATACCTGTGCTGTGGGAATGTAGGCCTGAAGAAACATAGGCCTAATTTTTATGAGAGGAAGCACTGTAGCTGCTTTAGCTAACATTAATACAGACTGACTGAATGTGCTGCTTCACAGCTCCGATTCAGAGCTTTGATGTGTTAAGTCGTTTAACTGAGATTCCTATACATCTGTTTACCAGTTGTCATTTATACCGACTTATTCAACTAGTGAGGTACCTGCTAGCTACATGTCTGAAACTGACGTCATCTAGATCATTTATGTACAAAATGACTCCCCACTTTGTTTTTACAAAAATAAAACCCTAATTGTGTCATGTTTCATCTCTCACAAAACCATATTTGACTAAAATGTTGAGTTGCCAGCATGCAGGCAGTGTACATATTCATCAGACAGAGTACATATTAATCAGACATCAGCCAAGGTTTCTTTTCTGTTGATTCACCAACTCAAAGAATTAAATTCAGTTACAGTTGAGTAAATTTGCCAGAAATCAACCGTCACCAGTTAAAACATTCACCTCTTACAGTTTAAGACTGTTATTTTTTCAATTGAAATCAAATGTCTCATCATTTAAAATTATTTTTAAATGATGAGACATTTGATTTCAATGTAGATACAACATGACAACTAAAGATCACACTGTTCATGTACGTATGTAAAAAAAAAAAAAAAGACATAGTAAAATATTCATCTGTCATACTTTAAAACTGCTAATTCTTATGCTTCATTCCAGGTAATTTTCAGTTATTATGTCTCTTAAAAGGAGTTTTTTGTAAGGAGAGCTGCATTAATGGATCCCAGGTTTTCCAGGATGTTTGAAAGCTCTTCTTGAAAGTGATTTTCAGAATGCTCCTGCTGCCTGGAGGTCCTGGGAGCTTTGATTGCCTCTGCTCAGACAAGACTTTGGTCTGAATAATGTTCAAACACATTCATCTGCCGTTGTTTTCTGTCAGCGAGCGTGGTCTGCATTTCGCTGCTGGATGAAGAGCAGAAAATGAAGGTCAGACGTCTAATTGATGTTTTAATTAACTTTTTGACCAAACGGCTCTTTGCAATGACTTTGAATGTGTCGCAACTATGTAAGAGTGAAAAGAAGCACAATGCAGCCACAGTAGCAGCTCTGTGAGGCTGTGCAGCTTACTGTAAAGAAAACCAAACTGTAAGATGATAAAAGCTTCAGTTTTTGTATCTGATCCTAAGCAGCTGCAGTCAAGTGAATGTAAACAGCATCAAACCATGTTGTGAGTATAAAAGTGCCAAGAGATGTGTGTCCAACCCTGCCACTTCAAATGTATTGAACTGTGTTCACTGATAACATCCTCACCAGCCCAGAACATGCTTCATTGTACAAAGCTCAGGATTTGAACACTGCGAATCAAATTTAATATCCTGTATCCCATCTGGGATTAATATTGGGCCTCGACCTTAGAGCTGAACTGAACTGGGCCTACATGGAATCCCGAAAGCCTGAAGGAGTTTTCTTTTGTCCTCTCAAACAAAGGAAACAAAGAAAAGGGTGCCAGCTGTGCCCTGTCAGACCCTTCACCCAGACCTAGGGTCAATTCAATGCAAATTCGACCTCCTTGAATTCTCATCCCCCATTGGCTAAGAGACACCTGTACTGTTTGATTATTGGTCCCCAAATTAATAATTAATATTATAGTTCTATAACTTCCTTTTAATAAGTATTTATGATAATTATAAAACCAAAACACACTCCATTAATATCTGTGCCAAATTTCATAGCAACCCATTCAATTGTTAAGACATTGTAGCCCAGACCTTGAGTTTTTTTTTATTTTTCAAAACAACATTTATTTACCAGTAGATATTATATTATATAAAAAACAGATTACATCATATTAACATACAGTCCATCTACACAGACATCATAATGACTTCAGCACTTGTCCAAACACTAACTGCCCATCACTCACAGAGCAGAGCAGTTCCTCATAAGTCCAGACCAGCTGGAACCACTGCATGTCCTGAGCTGCTTTGTAAAAACTGAACTCTACCAGCAGTCTGGACTTCACCATGTTCTTAGGAACAGGAAGCACATCAATGTTTAAGTCTTCCTCCACCTTCCTCCTGCGACTCACATACACCTCCATCTTTGCCTGTCCTAACACAACGTTTAAAAGTTGACAATTGTCCTTCTGCTGGTGAGTGTATTTAAAACCACAAATAAAAACCTGCTTGGTAAAAACTTCTCCACACTTGGTAAAAATGTTGTGTAACAGTGTGAACAGAGGCGTGAATCGTGAACACTCATAAAAACAATGAACAGTGTCTCCCTGAGACTGCAGAAGGGACAGCTGTCCTCTACAGCAGGATTAATCACTGAGATAAAAGAGTTCACTGCTACAATACCATGGAGGATCCTCCACTGTAGGTCCCCATGTCTTTTAGTGAGAGGAGGTTTATATATGCAAGAAGATAGATGCAAGACCTCCATGTCGGTGTGCAGGGTGGACCCAAATCATCCATCAACCGGGTCCTAGTTCATGTAGGAACCAATGACACGTCTCGCCAGCAGTCGGAGCTGACTAAAAAGGACTTCAATGCCCTTTTTAGCTTCTTAAACAGCTGTGGAAAGGATGTCTGGCTCAGCGGACCTCTACCAACTGATGGCCACGGAGCTGGGCGCTTCTCCAGAATCCTCAGTCTTAACACCTGGCTCCAGTCCGCCTGCAGAATCCACAATATTGGTTTCATCGACAACTTCAACCTATTCTGGAACCGTCCTTCCCTAATCCGGGCCGACGGACTCCACCCCAACAGTCTGGGTAGCAGAGTATTAGCAGATAACATCCAGCATGCTGTACTGACCGCTGCCCCCCGTGATTGACTAGTCACTAGCCACGCCCCCCTCCCGGAGCCTTCCTCTTCTCCGCCTACTCTGGTAGTGGACAGTACGGAGTACTCACAAGCTCCCCCTGGCGTTCAACCCAGGTACCAACACTTTCCCTGGTTAATTATCCTTACCATGGTCCACTATCTCCTACTAACTGCCATAAAGCTACTTCCAATGCTGTGATTAACAGGCTGCCAATTCCTGTTGTTATTTCACATCATAAATCAATACACAGGCACAGGTGCAGAAGAAGTGTGGATCACAGTGCCCTAGTTAATCCAGCCAGGTCAGTTAACCCCAAACCTCACATCAGCAATTTAACCTTTGGGTTATTTAACATCCGTTCGCTGACTAACAAGGGACCTCTGCTATACGATCTCCTGAACGATCGTAAGTTTGATTTCTTGGGGTTGAGCATAGCTCAGCGGGTAGAGCACCCGCCCCATGTGTTGAGGCTATAGTCCTCGTTGCAGGCGACCCCGGTTCGAATCCCGAGCCGAGCGGTCTTATCCTGCATGTCATTCCCCCTCTCTCTGCCTCCTGTTTCCTGTCTCTCTACACTGTCCTGAACATTAAAGGCAAAAAAGCCCAAAAAATATACTTTAAAAAAAAAAAAAAAAGTTTGATTTCTTTTGTTTGACCGAGACATGGCAGCAGCCTAATGACTTCTCACACCTTTATCAAACCGTTCCTCCTGGGTTTGTCTACATGTCACAACCCCGTTTCTCTGGTAGAGGGGGTGGCCTGGCAATACTCTACAGTGAGAAATAGAAAGTGTCCTCCATTACCGTACCTGTGTACCCTTCATTTGAGTCCATTGCTCTCCAAATCAAGGGCCCTACTCCTACCATCCTCGCCACTGTTTATCGTCCACCCAAGCCGAACAATGCCTTCCTGCAGGAATTCTCTGCCTTCTTAACAACCTTATGTTCTGTGTCCCCAAATCTACTATTGCTGGGTGATTTTAATATTCACTTGGATAACATCAACAATGCTTTTACAAGGGACTTTACTTCATGCCTTGACAGCTTTGGAATACAGCAATATATTGACTTTCCAACACACTCCAAGGGACACATTCTTGACCTAATCTGCTGCTCTGGTGTAATCCCCCATAACTGCTGTGCCTCAGATATGCCTATCTCAGACCACAAGTTTTTTTTTTAGAACAACATTTTATTAGGTTTTAACATATAATAAAAACATACAAGTGACAATGACCAAAGTAATAACAATAATGTATAATGTATTATACAACTAAACAATTAAGGAAAGAAAAAAAATAAGTAAACAAATATATATATATATATATATATATATAATGACAGCAATAGTAATAAATAAATAAGTAAATAAAAATAAAAAGACAAAAAGCAAATAAACAACGAAAAACAAAACAAAGAACAAATGAATAATTGAAAAGGTAGCAGCAGTGGTAACTTGAAGGTCTCAAATTAAATTATTACATTTTCATCCTCCAAAAAAACCAAAAAAGGTTTCCATACTTTAACAAACTTTTCCCTCTAACAATATATGTGAGTCTTTCCAGTGCAAGATATATTGCAATTTCTTTCAACCATAACTTTACAGAGGGCAACTGTGTATTTTTCCAGAAAAGAGCTATCAGTCTTCTAGCTTGAAGAAGCCCAAATCAATTAATACTGATTGCTTAGAACTGACTACCAAATTTTCAGGGTATATACCCAGAATGCAAAGTTTGGCATGTAGAGGAACATCCTTACCCACCATCTGAGAGATGGTACCCATAACACTTTGCCAGAATAGTTGGACTTTGAAACATTCCCAAACACAATGGAACAATGTTCCCTTTTCCTCTTAGCACTTACAACAAGTATCTGGGATATTAGGGCAGATTTTATTCAGTTTCACTGGGGTAATATAGGTTCGCATCAGCCATTTGTATTGGAGCAGTTTCAATTTTGTATTAATTGTATTTTGTTGTGCCTTTAAGCATGCCATTTCCCAGTCTTCTTCAAGTATATCCTCTCCAATATCTGCTTTCCATGCTTCTAATCTGTCTTTAGAAGATTCCTTTTCATTAGACATCAGAGTTGCATAAAATAAAGATACTAAACCCTTATTAGCCAGATATGTAATGATGATTAAGTTTTCAAGATTTGTCAAAGGTGGTTCAGACATCAGGTCTTTATTTTTTGTTGACAAAAAATGCCTCAATTGTAAATATTTGAAAAAATGTTTTTTGGTATGTCATGCTCCTCATATATTTGCTCAAAGGTAAGTAGCTTGCCATTTTTGTACAGGTTTCCTATGCATTTCACACCTTTGGTTGCCCAAAACTTGAAACCACCATCACTTCTACCTGGTGTAAAATCATCATTACCCCATATAGGGGAAAAACGAGAAAAAGCAGGTGTGTCTCCAATGTGCTGGTGTACACAATACCAAATGTTGATGGTATTTTTAACAAAAGGGTTCCTTGTCTTTTTTTTCAATGTTTTAAGATCTGCTGAATATAGATACAACTTGAGGGGTAGTTCTGAGGTGGTAATTTGCTCAATATTTACCCAAGCAGGAAGAATATCTGAGCTAAAATAAAAAGAAGCAGAGTGTAACTGAGCAGACCAGTAATACCAACGCAGGTTTGGAAGACGAAGACCACCTCTATCATGAGGCAAATAAAGCAACTTCAATCGCAGTCTAGCTTTTTTATTGTTCCAAATGAATTTAGCAAGAATGTTATTAATTTTGTCAAAAAAACACTTGGGAAGTGGAAGTGGGATTGATTGAAAAAGGTATAGAAACTTCGGTAGTATATCCATTTTTATTATATTGATACGGCCGATCATTGAAATTGGCATTACGGTCAAGCGGTTTAATGTATTGGATATGTTTTCTGTTAGCGAATCATAGTTTGAAGATACAATAGTTCTAATTTCAGGTGTAATTTTAACACCTAAATAGGTAAAACCACTCTTTGCATTTGTAAATGGTGTCTGTATGTTTGGTGTCAGCGTTCATTTTCATTTAAAAATAATAGTGACGACTTAGAGAAATTTATTTTATATCCAGAGAACTCACCAAATTTTTGAATTAACGCAATTAGATTTGGAATGCTATCCTTAAGTCTGGTCAGAAAAAGGATGACATCATCGGCATACAAAGATATCCTGTGTTCTTGTCCACCTATCCGGATACCCGCTAGGCTATCATGAGCTCTAACAGCCATAGCAAGAGGTTCAATAGCCAAAGTAAATAGTATTGGTGATAGTGGACAACCTTGACGAGTTGAGCGCTGTAAGTTGAATGGTTTTGAGACAACACTATTTGTCAAAATTTCTGCCACTGGGTTCGTATAAAGAACATTAATCCATCTGAGGAATCCCTCTCCAAAGCCGAATCGTGGTAATAATTTAAATAGATAGCGCCATTCTATTCTGTCAAATGCCTGTTGGGCATCCAATGATAGTACCGCTGTGTCTTTAGCACCAGCTTCTAATGTAATATATTAAGGACTCTTCTGATGTTATGGAAACCTTGACGATTTTGTACAAATCCATTTTGATCATTATGTATAAGTTTAGGGAGGTGCGGATCCAATCTTCTTGCTAACATTTTACAAAGTATTTTAGTGTCACTGCACATCAGACTGATTGGCCTAAATGACGAGCACTCAGTATGTGGTTTGCCTGGTTTTTGTATGAGGGTTATCATAGCTAGTCTCATAGTGGGTGGGAGAGTACCTTTCTGGAAGCATTCTTTAAACATACTTAAAAGTGGTTCTACCAGTTTAGTTTTAAATGTTTTATAAAATTCTATAGGCAACCCATCAGGCCCAGGTGCCTTTCCACTATTCATATTTTGGATTGCTTCTATTAACTCCTCGGCTGTTATATTCCTAAGACCACAAGTTAATATCCTGCAACATCAACCTAAGACTATCCAAGACTATTATGCATCGCTCTATCACATTCCGAAACATTAAACATATTGACTTGTTGGCTCTCTCCAATGGTATTGATGACCTACCCAGCAGAGAAAATTTATCCACCACAGATGAACTGGTATCCCACTACAGTGATGGACTTCATAGACTGCTCAATACTCCGGCACCTCTGAAAAATAGCTCTGTCTCTTTTACCCACTCTGCTCCTTGGTTTACACCCGCCCTACGCCAGCTCAAAACTAAAGGCTGTTGCTTGGAGCACCTTTA
This sequence comes from Scomber japonicus, assembly GCF_027409825.1. Classification (NCBI taxonomy): domain Eukaryota; kingdom Metazoa; phylum Chordata; class Actinopteri; order Scombriformes; family Scombridae; genus Scomber; species Scomber japonicus. Next base: position 1,002,772 of record NC_070596.1, read on the forward strand.
TATTAAAACCGGCCTTGCAGTTCACAAAGAAATGTACTATAGCCACATACTCGAATACAAGGATGCTCTTTCCTCAGCCAAGACCACATACTACACAACCTTAATCAGGACAGCTGATGGGAACACTAGAGCCCTATTCTCAACTCTTAACAACATTCTGAAACCACCTGATGCTCTACCACCTCACCTGCTCACAGCTACACAGTGTGATACCTTCATGACCTTCTTCAATGCCAAATTTGAAAATATCCACCAGACACTGACTGCTACTAAAAACTCTGCATCCTCTCTGCACTCTTGGTCTACATCTTCCTTCAGCTCTCCGCTCACCAGCTTCATACTGCCAACTGTCTCTGAAATAAGTGGTCTCATTCATAAAGCCAAGTCATCTACCTGCCAGTTAGACCCACTACCTACCCACCTGGTCAAAAGCTGCCTACCTGCCCTGTCCGCGTTAATAACTGACATCATTCATTCCTCACTGACTTCTGGTGTTGTCCCATCATCACTAAAGACTGCTGCAATAACTCCTACACTCAAGAAACCTGGCGCCGATCCAAATGACTTGAACAACTTCCGTCCCATCTCTAACTTGCCATTTCTCTCCAAAATACTTGAAAGAACGGTTGCAGCTCAGATCCACCCCACCTGTCTGACAACAACCTTTATGAACAATTTCAGTGAGGCTTCCGTCCCCTCCACAGCACTGAGACAGCCCTAGTGAAAATCACCAATGACCTCCTGATGGCATCTGACTCTGGACTTCTATCCATTCTGGTTCTCCTCGACCTGAGTGCGGCCTTCGACACCGTTTCTCATGAAATCCTCCTGGACAGATTAGCCTCCATTGGAATCACTGACATCCCACTGGCTTGGTTCACATCATATCTCTCTGGCCGCACACAGTTTGTTCAAATCAAAAACCTGAGATCCGGCTCCTCTCCAGTCTCTAGTGGTGTTCCCCAGGGCTCTGTCCTTGGCCCCCTCCTGTTCATTATTTATCTTCTGCCTCTTGGTCACATTCTCAGGAAATTTGACATACAATTCTACTGTTACGCTGATGATACCCAACTCTATCTTTCCACTAAGCCTACTTCCACTCTGCCACCCACAGCTCTATCTGACTGCTTACTGGAAATTAAATCATGGCTCTCACTAAATTTTCTTAAACTTAACGGCGAAAAAACTGAGGTCCTCCTCATTGGTACCAGATCAACCCTAGCAACACTCAACACTTTCTCCATGTCCATCGACAATACCACTGTTCCTCCATCCCCTCAAGTAAAGAGCCTGGGTGTCATCTTGGACAGCACACTATCGTTTGAAGCCCACATCAATAGCGTTACTCGGTCTGCATACTTCCATCTACGTAACATCAATCATCTCCGTCCCTCACTTTCACCAACCTGCACCGCTATCCTGGTAAACACCCTGATCACATCTCGTCTGGACTACTGTAACTCTCTCCTCTTTGGTCTTCCGTGGAAATCTCTCCACAAACTCCAACTTGTACAGAACGCAGCCGCTCGTATCATAACCAGAACTCCCTTTATTGAACACATCACTCCTGCTCTGCAGCAACTTCACTGGCTCCCTATCAAATCCCGCATTGACTCCTCACATTCAAGATCCTTCACAACCTGGCACCATCATATCTCTCTGAACTTATCTACATCTACACACCTTCTCGAACTCTCCGATCCTCCTCTGCTAACCAGCTATTCGCTCCATCTGCCAACTTAACCACCATGGGGTCAAGAGCTTTCAGCCGATCTGCCCCTCGCCTATGGAACTCTCTCCCACCAGACATTCGCACTTCAGACTCTGTCTCTACCTTTAAATCCCGCCTGAAAACACACCTATTCAGAGTGGCCTACTCTATCTCCCATTAACTATGCAATTTTCATTCTTGTTTATTTATTATATTAATGCACTTTGAAGCCACGTTCATATTTATTTTCATTTTTATTTATTTTTTATTTATCTACTTATTTATTTTCTTTCTTTATTCTTTATCTCTGCACTAAATATCACCTGATTTGTATTTGTTTGATGTACTGTTTTTGTGTTATATGTGCCTTGTAAGGTGACCTTGAGTGCTTTGAAAGGCGCCTTTAAATAAAATGCATTATTATTATTATTATTATTATTATTATTATTTAAAGGCAGGAGACCAGGAATCAGTTTAAACAGCGGTTTATTTACAAAACCAAAACTCAAGGAGCCGCTGGTAGCAGCGGTATAGGGGGGTTGGGCTGGGCTTCCTCACAGGGGAAGAAACAACTCAAAACGGGCCGCTTCAGGCGGTGGTGCAGGCAGCGGTAGCTGGAGGCTGGCTGACCATGAGGCTCGGTAACTGAAATCGTCTTGCTGGATTGAACCCAGGTGTGCTCCTTGCTCCTCTGGAAAGTAGGTCAGCCCCGCCCCTGAGCCACCACCTGCCCTGCAGGAGAGACAGGAAAAAAAAGGGAAACACAAACATAACCACAGCCATAACCTATATGAAAATAAAGAACAAACCTGACCCCAGTCCATAACACACTCTTTAAAATCAGGTAACAGTCTGATGGCAGGATACGGATCAGAGCAGTTTGGCAGCAGTGCACCGTCACAGAAGTCAGTCAACATTGAGACCTGATGTCCAGTCAGCTTCTGGTTCTAGTGCCTCAGTACCTGACCCACGACCCGTGTAGACCTCAACCCCAGCCGAGCAGCCAGTCCAGCAGGATCATCCATCCGAGGTCCAGCCAGCTCCAACACCTGCCCCAGAGTGGAAACTCCTGCAGTGTGACAGTCCAACAATGCTCCAAACAGCACAGGTTCCCTGAGAAGCCAGTACAGGGAGCCAGTCTGTCCCTGCCTTTGCTTTTTCAGCAGAGTCCACACAGAGAAAACACTAATAAAAATCTGGCAGAGATAAAATTCTCATCCTCTCTGAGTCCATGAGGAACAGAGGCAGATCCAGACCCAGACCACCAAACCGCTGCAGGATGCAGCAGGACAAAGGTCTCCACACCAGGTCTGCAGGCCCAGTGAGCAGTCTTTGGATGAACTGGAGGTGGCAGGTGGCGCCCCTGCTGGCCAGATGGACCAGGCCCTGTCCTCCCTCCTCCTTTGGTAAAAAGAGAACACTCTGAGGAACCCAATGCAACCTGTCCCAAAAGAAATCCACTAACACCCTCTGGACCTGAGACAGAAGAGATGCTGGAGAATCGACGCAGGCCAACCGGTGCTGCAGAAGAAACCAGATTGTTTGCTATTAAAACACGACCTCTGTAAGACAGGTTTTTAACAATCCATGTTAAGCTTCAAGCACAGTCATTTTTGCAGCAGCGCTGAGAATTCAGCAGCAGCGTATGTACTTAGGGGAAACACTGCTGTCCCACTACAAAGTTCAACAGCTGCCACTTCTTTGCATTTTCTTTCTTATACCCAGCACCGAAAATGAAAGCCAGGAAACAGTGAACCATAGTTTCTGGTTCCTGACAGAAAGGACATGTAATGGACACTGGGATTTATCTTTGAAAACAAGCTGTTGACAGCCAGCGCCCCCTGCAGGATTCTTCACCTTCTCCTTCCCAGTTCTTATTGACAGTCTGATCATCATCTAGATAAACCACACCTAGTTCATTTAAAAACTGAACTCTGGCAGGTCCTGTGTTAGGAGCATATACATTTATAAAAACAATATTAAAAAGCTCGTATTTGGCTCTAACCACCATCAGTGTCCCCTTCACTACTTCTTCTACTACATGAGACTGAGGCAGAAATATTCTAGAAAAGAGGAGCGCCACTCCTCCACTGGTTCTACTGAGATTACTTAAAACCACCTCCCCATCCCATTCCCTCCTCCAGTCAGTCTCATTTAAAGTGTCACTGTGCGTTTCTTGAATAAACATCACATTAATGCTCTTCAGCTTCATGAGTTCGAACAGACTTGCTCTCTTCCTTATGTCTCTGGCTCCATTTATATTAAGAGAGGACATTCTGAACTCACTCATGGCTTCTAATATGAGGAGCACCACACACAATAAAACAGACAGAACACAGACTGCCTTATGCTGTTTCTGAGTCTCCATCATTATTGAGTTTCAGTAGTTTTCCTACTATTTTTCTCAGCCTATAGACTTCTTGGACAGTATAACCTCCATTTCCACTGCTGTTCATTTGTGATCATTTTGTTGTCTGTAAATTATTCTTCAATTCTGACATTTTTCATATTTTTTGTTGTTTGCAGAAACTTTATTTCTTGTACTTCATACTTTCCAAGTCGAGCCGTGCTAGAACTGTATAATGGAAAAGCCCCATAAGTGGGCAGAGGCCTATCTGCTTAACAGCAAATCAGTAGACAAGGTAACATATTCCTATATTACCAAATTCGGGGTACCTCAAAGACTGCTTACAGATCAGGGAACAGAATTTAAGAACAAGGCAGATTTAAAAAGCAAGTGTTTACTGTACCCTAGAAGTGTTTATTTATGCTGATTTATAATTTCCTTTTGGGCATGTGGTTAACGTTAATGTATGTGAGCAGATGGGTATTGGGAGATTTTGCTCACCATACCATCCCCAAACAAATGAACTTAGTGAAAGACTAGTACCATTCAACAGTAAGCTGATCTCACAGTGCTCACACCACAACAAGTTTTATAGTTAAAAAGGGAATGTATGCAGCTTATCATACTCACATGTACTTGAATGATAGATCTCTGAGCAAGCTGTCCAGGTACAAACATGACACAAGGTACAGCAATGTTTTGGATGTAGCAGTCATTGAAATGTTTATATTGATGAACTTGTGTTTTGTCCACCACATCATAAAATGTGTCAATGATTCTGTTGTTGTGTCCCTCCTAAGCAGTGACGATTCTGATCATGATCATGTTGTGATTTTATTCAAATGGTGCAAATCATCCTTTTTAAATATTAATATGGCAAAAATGAAGGAGATGTGTATTGATTTGAGTAGAAATCCTGCTGTCTTCTCACCTGTGGTGATGGACAGCCAGACTGTCAAACTTGCGCAGCAGTACAAATACCTCAGCATTGTGATTGATAACAAGTTGTGCTTTGAATCCCAAGTTGATGCTGCATGTAAAAAAAACAAAAGCACATCAGCGGATGCACTTTTATCACAAGCTTTGCAGTTTTAATGTTGACACCACTTTTATGAAAAATGTTTTATTTAATCCATTCTTACGTTTACTTTTATCTGTTGGCACAAGTTTCTTTTAAACAAACAAACAAATCACCTTCAGAGTACCGTGAAGATGTGCAGCAAAATTACTTGACTAGCACTGAATGACCTCAACAACCTGTATCAGGTGTTTGAAAAAAGCCTGCTCTATCTTGGCCAACCTGAGCCATCCAGCGAGAGATGAGTTCATGCTGCTCCCATCAGGGCACAGATCAAATCTGCCCTGATGCAGAATGAATAGGTTCAATATGTCATTAAGTCCTGCTGCCATCAGCCTTTTAAATGACTCTTAACTTAAATTTGTATTTATTTGGTGTGTTTGTTGTTCATGTGTAACTGCTGGCTGTAAACCAGATTGCCTCTCGGGGATAAGACACTCCGATCAAGAGGGCCCCACTAACATCCATGACAGGCACCAGAGAGACTATGGCAAACATTGACCATCTTGCACACTACATTGAGCCAGAGGAGAGGGTCCAAGCTAAGCTCAGAAGAAAGGAAGGGCCCTCCTCTGGCTTCAGAGCACAACAGCCACTGATAGCTCAGTCAATGCTGGCACCCCACCTGTTCACTCTCCAGCCACACCGTAATGCATCAGCAGCCCTCCTCCTGTAACAGGCTCACCAGTGTCTCTAGCCACCACCTATAAAAAGCTGCCACTTTAAGCTGACAACTGGCAACCAACGTCCTCCATGTTGGATATCTGCTGCTTCTGTGTAATAAGTGGATAGCCCCATGGTGACTGGGTAAGAAACCACAGCTCTGCTTCGTGAACTTGACTTTATTCGCTCTGTGATCTTAACAGCTGAAGTGTGTTTCAGATTGAGTGTACATCATGTGACAGATGGTACCGCTGGGTGTGTGTGGGGCAGCCTTCCACAGATTAGGAGTATTTGTGCCCTACGTCAACTGAGTTATTTTCCCTGACCATATTCAGAAGACAGGATCTCTTATCTTCATAAATTAATTGACTTCAGAAGTGTAATGGTGACCTGTGTGGTGGCTATCATTGCAATAACAGTGGTCATGAATTAATCTGGCTTTGCATGTGTGTTTGATGTAGAGCTGACAGAAAGCAGCACAGCTTAGCGGTTTATCACAATGCATAAGTAGTTTTGGTTTAGTGAACCTGAAGCACACAGATAAGAACTGAAAAGCTGGCACACTAAGTAAACTTGAGATAAGACAAAAAAAAAGTTGGTTGATAAGCTGTACTGCTGTAACTCACTGAACGATCTGCAAAAGATGGAAGAGGCGATCCGGGGTATATGTGCTACAGAGGAGCTTGACTATTAGATTGGTTGCAGGTGGGCAGGTTGATTGGCAGCAGAGTGGCAGTAGGTTGATTGAATGCAGAGAATGCAGCATTACACCAAGGCAGACACACACAGGGGACAAACTGGGGACCAAAATAAACACAAAGGGAGGGAAAACAAGTAGAAACAATAGGACTGAAGGCAAAAGATCCTTGGACCATGACAATCTCAGTTGACCCAGTTTGTTTGCTTGCTTCCATGACTGCAGCACCCCTTGTTTGCATGCCACTGTTTCATATCTGGCAACTTGGGCTGTTGAAAAGGGGCGTCAACCTAATTTCACAGAAATCTCTTAACATTGCATTACGTGCTGGTTGTAACGGGTGGTGTATGGACCCAATTGCAGTACAAAGGACTCAAACAGTGGTAAAAGTACAATGGTTTACTTCAGACTCTGGCAGACAGGAATCAGGAGAGGAGAGGCTAAACCTCTTGGTCAGGGACAGAAGGCTGGGTCCATTTACCAGGAGGCAGACGAAGCAGGAGAATGCTGGAAAGTCTCGCATGGCAAAGGAGTGCGTGTGGAGCTGGTATATGCTGAGCTGATTGCATGTGATGAGAGGCAGCTGTGTGCACAGGTGAGTAGAGTGAAGTGACGAGGTGGGTGTGGCTGACAGGCTGAGTGGGGCAGAGGCAGGATCAATGGAAAACTACTGAGGGCTGGATGACTGAACTGTGACACTGGTGGCGTGTGTGTTAAAATTACATGCCAGCACTAGGTTTGAAAAATAACAATAGAGCCCAATACACCATGTTAATATGAAGGATTTTTTTTTTTTGTATTGATTTTTCACATGTTTTATCTGTATTTTGAATTACGCACTGCATTGTGATAGCAAGAACCCCCACAAGGAAAAGGTGCAAGAAGCCGGAACCATTACACACATCGGCCATTAAACTGTCAAAGTTCAGTCTCATTTAAGTTGGAAAGAGTTAATCAGCTTTTTTAACCTGTGTCTACTTTACCAGGAATATTTTGCAGACCCATTTTGGGACAAACTTACAATATTTTACATTTTACCATTACATATACCATTACATGGTCAAGAAAAGTCAAGAACTCAAACCATGCAAATATATTAACGCTCCAGTTTGTTGTTTCTATCTAATAACATATATATTTTAGCATCTGTTTCTGATCACATGAAAGCTTTACACTTATGTCAAAACTCGAAATTGAATCTGAGTTGCATATGAGAGTCTGAAAAGGCATTTGTCCTACTTGCAAAATCATTCCTCCTTCCACTAAATCCACTCACAACCTGATCTTTGTCCAGAAGCATCTGAGTCAACTGAGACCCAGATTAACCACTGTCAACCTCTTAATCTACTGGGAAGCTAAGTCTTTGAACAACTCAAATTTGCCTGATACAAGATTAGATAAGGCAGACTTACCATTATTCCAGTTTGTGATGTTTGTGAATTTAAATGCGTCTCATTGACTGAATACCCTTTATACTGCATGCTTAACCATGTTTTTATGTGGATATAGAGATTGTGGAAGAAGCTTTTCACAAATATGGACCAGACATACTTGGAAATGGAGTGTGTCTGTACAGTTGAAGTGTTCATTTTTTGCAGCAGAGAATATGCAGATATTAAAGGACTTGACTTGAGTGTGTCATTTGAGTGGGCACATACAAGAGGGCTTGACTATAACTCGCCCATTTGATGGAAGTCCTAAGATTTTTAACATAAAAAATGTCCTTTTCATCTAAAATTTCCAGATAACACAGATGGTGGAATGTTACTCAGCTATCACCTGTCCATCTATGTGAAGTTATAGAACAATCTATTCCAGTTGAGAGAGCACATGTTGCAGATAATGTACCTGAAGGAATTGATGTGATTGATGCAGACAAAAGTAAGAAGTGCAGAATGCTGATACAGAGAATCTAGCTGTGTTTCACTTGAGTTTGCAGAGCCTACACAGTTACAGATATAGCAAATGAAATTATAGTTCTTAAGGATATTCAACAGGAGTATACAATAGATGTGCAATTTCAAGCAATGGTGTTCTTACATTATTAGCATAGCCCTTTGCAAGAGGCCTTATATGCAAATGGGTGTTTAACTAGATACCATCAAAGGCTGCAATATTACAAGATGTACTATAACTATATTCAGTCTTTGGAAGTTACACTTGGGTACAATGATAGAGGGCAGAAGAGGTCCTATCATTACATTCCAGCACTGGAAAGCCTTTACAGCAATGCAAAAACAGTGAAGTGCAGCTCAGCTTAGTTTTAACCCTTGTTTGAAGATGGCACACTCCGTTATTTCACTGATGGGCATGTCTTTAGATCTAATACCATGTTTTCCTCAGACCCAGATTCTTTAAAGGTGATGCTTTTTTTCCAAGATGCTTTTGAGGTAGCTAATCACCTTAGATCTGCCAGGCATAAACATAAAGTTTTGGCTTTTTAAGTTTTAGCTGTCTACTTCACTCTGGGAAATTATCCACAACCACCAATCAACTGCTGATCAAATACAGTCAGTATGGAGAAAGGCTGTT